>NW_025110619.1:0-31606 GCF_011392965.1 Frieseomelitta varia | reverse complement strand
GGGGGGGGGGGGGGGGGGGAAGGAAAAAAAGAAACTTGGAAACGACGATGACAAGAAAATGACGATGAGAAAAGCAAATACCAAAGGGAAAAGGCAATAGTATTTATTTCGTACAAGGAAGTAATCAATCGATCGATTAATTCGTCGTTGTTCGACAATTTTACCTCGCTAATATCTTCGTATATTGTACAATTACGCGATACATTACGCGGATGTACGTACGTGGCGTATATGAATGTTGCAATATAGAATTAAAAATATGTATTTTCCAACGAGCGAATTGGCAAATAATAATGGAGATAACACGATAATTACAGGTAGGAATTAGAGGTAGTACCGTCTTCTCGTTTGTGTTTGAGTGTCTGGATCGCTTGCGAATTAACGAGCAGCTGCGACGCGGCGATTATTCATAAAAAAAAAAGTCTTTGGTATCGAAGAGAAGGAAGATCGAAAGTCGAAAATCGCTATCGCGATCGACGACGACGACGACGACGACGACGACAGTCAAAGTTCCTGCGTACAGACATTTCCGAAGAAGCGATGGACATCCATTGATTAGTGTCGGACCGGAACCACGTAAGGCCCAACGAGTATTTCCCATTGAGATTAACGTGTTGACATCGACTGAACCACCATCCGCCGCGGTAGTTTCTCGCGCAGTGAGTCGCGCTGGCGTCCATGTCTCGATCTTTCGCGCTGAAAGCCATTCCGTTTTGATAGGAGAGGGCGTCGGTCGCGTTACCGGAGTATCCGCGGACCTCGAGCCTGTAGCCGGTCTCTTCGGATTCGACCCTGAAAGACTGGTACTCGGCACGCCAACGTTCCCCGTAAATGTCCGTCATGTCGATTCGAAGGCTGGTGCAATCATCGTCGTCGTCGTCATCATCGTCGTCGTCGTCGTCGTCGTCGTCGTTGTCGCCGCCGCCGCCGCTGCCGCGATCGGTAGTGGTGGTGAGCCTATGAAGGACTTGGTTGCCAATCCAGTACTCGCTGACGGGCGAGCCGAACCCGAGGGAATAGTCGTGCCATGTCCTGTCAAAGTCGAGAGTTCCGTCGACGCGACGCGCCACCACGATCCAACCTTCGCGGCAAAACACCAACATCGGTCTGCCTCCTTTGCCCACCTCCAAAAGTCGCAGCCCGTCCGCGGGCTGATCCTCCGTCGTTGGCTCGCAGTCGCCGGTCAGATTCCTGCCGATCAGGTGATACCGGTCCTCCAGCTGTTGGAAACTCGAGAACGACTCGTCCGACGACGCGTTTGTCAGTCGATCGATCGCTTCCTCGTGTCTGTCGCTCCTCTCTTGGAGTTTCGACGCGCTGACGCTCAACGCCTGCACGGTGCGTCGCAGGTTACCCAGCTCTTCCCTGGTCAACGACAGCTCCGCCCCTTTCCGAGCGGCGTTTATACCGAGCCGCGTCAACTCTCGCCTCGTCAACGAGTTGTTCGCCTCCATGGCGTTCTCCAGCGATCGCAACGAGTCGACGAGCCGCAGGCCCAGCGACTCGTTCACCTCCCTCGTGAAAACTCCGCTCTCCGTGACGTTCGAGATCCTGCCGGCCAGCTCGACGCCGGCCCTCTCCAAACTTTTCACTCGCTTGGCCAGGCCCGCCCATTCCTGACTCTCGCACGCGGCCACGGCCGCCGCCGCCGCCATCGCCACGCGCTTTTCCAACGACGTCCGCCTCTGCGCTGCCAGAAACACTTTACGCTCGAGGCTCTTCAAACGATCCTCCAGCCGCGTCCGATGCCCCTCCTTTCTCTTCGAGTATCCGCTTCGAGTGTGCTTCCTCGCAAACCTGCGCCGAGAGGGCAGCGAGTCGCGTGAGAGGGCCACGGCTGTACCCTGCTCGCCGTTGCTACCCCTCGTTGTCGTTCTTGTTACTGTTGTTGTTGTTGTTGTAGCGCTGTTCTCTTCACGATCGTTGGCTCTCCCTGTTCTCGTCCTTCTCTCTGCTTCCTTCTCCTTGCCTCTCTCTCCTGCCTTTGTTTCTGCTCCCCCCTCTTCTTCTTCTTCTTCTTCCTCTGCATCATCATCATCATCATCATCACCGGCCCTCGTTGGACGTTGAACCGGCGAATTTACCAGGTTGGTCGAGAACGACTCGCACCGAAGAGACTTTACCTCGATTTGGATCGAGCTCAACTGAAATTCAAGTTTCATCGTGTTTTCAACGCAGCTTGAGAGGTTCGAACCTCTCGACGAATGGAACGACCGCGATCCGCGTCGGCATTACGTTTATGATCGGCAGGAAAGATAGACGATAGACAGACAGACAGATTGGGAGATTGGCAACTAGAAACACCAAAACTACCGAGACGAGCAAAACGTAAAATTTCCATCAGAGACGTTAAAGTAACAAGAGAATCTTTGTAACACGGTAACATAGAATATTTACGTTTTACATCTGTGAAATGTCCAAACTCGAAAATTATCGCTTGGTCATTTTGATCATTTTGATCATTTTGGTAGTTATAGTGTTGACGAAGGACAAGGAAGAAGCAGAGTACAGGATGGAAAGAAAAGTTTGTCCGTGGCCATCGTAAAGATGAATTCTACACTTTCGATCTGATGGAAATACACGTAAAGGTTCTGAAAATTGCATTTCAAGCTCAAAAAAATTTTTTTCTAGCATTGTATTCCACTCGTCGCAAAGGTAACACTTTTCCAAGGAACTATAGATCGAAATCTAATAGCTCACTTGAAAAATGACAAAAGAGTCTCTTCATTTAATCATTCAATGCTCACAGCGACTTTATGGGTCCTCTAGCTCTTTATAAGTTAACAGCTAGTTAACTCACACTGATGCTACAACTATGATAAATCAAACGTCAGCAAAGCCTAATCCAGAACCATAAAGTCGCTGTTAGCACGCACACCTCAGCAATGTCAAACTATTTTGCCATTTTTCAGGAGAACTTAGACCTATGGTTCCTTGAAAAAGTATTACGATTCGTAACGAGTGAAATACAATACAAAAAAAAAAAAAAAAATTTTTCTTTCAATTTTGCGACAGGCTCTTTACAGGTACATGATGTACCATCAAATCGAAGGTGTAGAATTCATCTTTGTGATAGTCGCGGACAAACTTTTCTTCCCTAGCCTGTACAGGACAAGATCGATGAAATTCCTCCGATGGGATCGATGGGAATTCAATCGACGGCCAAGCGAGCAAAGAATGTTGAGCAGCAGCTGCGAAACGACGCGACGATTCGCCAGTGAGAAATCGATTTCTGTTGGTTGGCTAACGCGGCGAACGGAGGGGGAGGGAGAGTAGCAGGTGTTTCGGTTTCTCGTCGACGTTTCACGTGGGCACGCAGGCAAGCAAGCAAGCAAGCAAGCAAGCAAGCATGTACGTCGAATTACTGTATTTCTGCAGCTGTCCCGAAACGAGGTGTAGCGAGCAGAGGTGAGGAGCGAAAGGACACGAGAGAAGAAGAGAGAGGAGAGTTTTAGGGGTGGCGAAGAGAAGCGCGAAAGGAGAAATGGAAGGAAAGAGGAAAAGAGGTGGAAAAGTGGTGGTGGTGGTGGTGGTGGTGGTGGTAGTAGTAGTAGCAGCAGCGTGAAACGATGGCAGATGCGTGCGCGACTGCCGGGGAATGAGCGGCAGGTGGCCACGCGGCTCGATTCAAGGATAAACAGGAAAAAAAAAGAGAGAGGGAAGAAGAGGAAGAAGAGAAGGAGGACGACGACCAGGATGGCAAAGATAAAGAGAAAAAGGAAGAAAAATAATGAAAGAGAAGAGGAAGAGAAAGAAGTAGTAGATGATGGTGACGATGAAGAAGAGGATGAAGAGAATGGCAAGGATATACATATATATATATATATATATAGAGAGAGAGGGGGGGGGGGGAACAAGAGGAAAAGAGAAAGAAGCGTTAGTTAGTTAGTTAGTTAGGGGTTAGTTGGTTTACCTGACTGGCAATGTCGGCGCAGGTGCGAAACAGGAGGCTAAAGCGTTCCTTCACCGCGGCGATGTCGACGCGAATGGTACCGAGGACCGCCTCGATCTTGGCGATTCTGCCGCCGAGATTTCGAATTCCTCTTCCAACCGCAGCCACGTCCCCCTTCAACAGGGCGAGCTCGCCTTTCATCCTGGACCTCTCGGCGAGCTCCTCGCTCGCGTTCCTCGTCCGCAGCACTTCGGCGATTTCCCCTTTCAGCTCGGTGACCGCGCTTCCCAGCCATCTCACGCGCAACCTCTCGTTCTTCGCCTCGTTTCCGTTACCGCCGCGCAGCGAGGTCACTTCCTTTCTGAGAACGAGAGAACACACCGCCCACCACACATCAGAGATTTTGCTCGTGAATCTCGAAATCGAAACGTTACGCGCGCGCGCGCGCGCAATCTGCTCAACGACCGATACAAACAAAGGCGCGACCAACAACAAACATTGTGTTTTCCTTTACCTCAGCTGTTTGATCTCGTTCTTTAGGACAAACAGCTCTGTGTTCTTCTCGATCGCGCGCTTCAAGCTCGCCTCGAGAGCGTTGTAGTCCTGCTGCCGATGATCGAGAAGAGCGTCCACCTGCTCCCGTAGCGACCTTATCGCGTCCGAAACGTTCTCGTCGCCGTGAACGATCCCGACAACCAGCAACAACGTTACGCGCAACAGCCAACAGCCTTTCCTCCTCCTCATCCTCGTCCTTTCCTTTTTTTTTTTTTTCGTTCGGCGAAACCCAGCCTCGAGAACCACCGTTCAACCGATATCGGTCGACCGCTTCGATGATTCCTGCCGCTTCCGTTTCCGTTTCCGTTCCCGTTCCCGTTCCCGTTTCGTTGGATATCACGGATATCCGGATCGCATCGACGACGACGATCGGACCTTTTCGTTTCCCCCCTTCGCGAGAGGATCCAACGTCCAACGAGCGAATCGCTCGACCACCGAAACCTTACTGGCTCGACCAACCAGCCGCCCTACCAGTTTTATATCCTGTCCTGAACCATAAAAGGTTCGGGGTGGAGAGCACGAGGAGCAGGTGTCCGCTCGCTGACGCGGCCGACGCGCTCCAATGCCGTGCATTGTCTCGTGCCTGCAAGCTGTCCGCTCTCTCCACGTCTCCCTCTGTCAACCTCCTCCACGCTCCTCCATTCTCCTCCATTCTCTTTCGCTTCTTCGCTCGCCCTTACGTCTTTCTCCATCCTTGCTCCCTCGTTACTCTCCTTGCTCCTCGATTTAGGAATTTATTCGTGATTCACGTGATTTCATTTTAGAGCGAATCGAACGACAAACAAAGACACCCAACACACCAAGACAGATCTTGGCGAGTGAAGATCCTCCCCCCTCGCGTTTCGTCCGGTTTGTACGCGTAATACGCAAATAAGAGGATAATAGTTTATTGAGAAAATACATACCGTTACTCTGGTAGTGTCTAAAATTTCTACGCTTCTTTCGAAAATGTCGCTCGCGGTCTCGCACCTACGCGGCTTGTCATCGTTAGTCGCGCGGTTGCGAGCCTAGTATAACGTTATACACGTATGTATGTATGTGTGTATGTGTGTATGTATGTACGTACGTACGTATGTTGCAAACATCGGTCCTGATCGATGATTTTGCTACTTTGATCGAGTTGTAAATTTCCAAAGGGGAGAGCCTTTTCCTGAGGGAAAATCTGTAACGATCGACAGCCCTCGTCGCTACTACGCGCTACTGAAAACAGCAAAGTACGACGACGTAATCGTCGATCATCGAACGACGTAACTTTGCCGACTAAAATACGTACACAACTAAGTACAACCGCCCCTCCACTTACGTGATAAATTAGAATTCTATTTACGCGGTGCTTTGCGGTACGTGGTTTCAATTTACGAGGCCAGAAGATGTACGCCCGTCCCTCCATTTTACGCGGCACTGTTTTTAAAAAAAATTTTACGCGAATCTCCCCTTGTGCGGTGCTTTTTATATTTTATACGCATGAAAAGCATCGGTAAGACGACACTTAATTTAAACATGCAGACGTTAGTCTGTCAGTTTTAACAGCGGTATGTTATTCAAAACACAATAAGTGAACACAACGTTTTTACGACACTGTCCAGATTTACACTTTGTACTGTAATCTCAACTCGGAAACAAACGTTTAACAAACGCGAAGAAAAAGAAAATCTATGTCTCTGAATGTGAAAATGAAAATTCCGCGCAAATGGAGGGACTTGTGTATCCTACTTGATGGAACACGACCATTGTCGCAAAGCACCCTTTCTTCTAAATTTATACCTCAATATGACGGGCGATGATATTTTGTTATTATCATAAATTTTCGACTGTTTATCAGAACGCGCAGAACACGAGCCAAACCACATGACAATGTATATATACAGGGCGTATATTTCGTAACTTATGGGACCCACTTCGGGAGTATTGATTGTACGCCTAAAAATAATGAAAAAAAGTCATATAAATATATGTCCTATCTGTCTTCGTTTATAATGAATTTTATAAACAGAGCAAACTCTAGTAAGCTAGTTTTACCAAGGATGGTATATTCAACTTTCATAAAAATCATAATTGAGATGAAGAAAACCCACGTGTTATTGTGCATTCAAGACATCAACACCAGTTTAGTTTAAACGTATGGGCAGGAATAATTGATAAATTTTTAATTGGACCTTTTTTTCTTGATTGGAAACTAACAGGCGCAAAGTACGTTGATTTTTTGAGCACGCGTTTACTCGAAATATTAGAGGAAGTTCCAGTCGGTATTAGACTTTGTACGCGGTTTATGCATGATGGAACTCCGCCGCGTTTTAGCCGAGTGGCTAGGCAATTTTTAAATCAACACGTTGCAAATAAATAGATTGGTCGTGGAGGTCCTATTTGCACGGTCTGCTCGTTCTCCGGATTCGAATCCATTAGATTTTCATTTGTGGGGACATTTGAAATCTACTGTACACGCAACATCGGTTGAACATGCTGAAATACTACGAAATAAAATAGAGCAAGGCTTCCGACAAATTCGAGAAACACCAGGAATGATAGAGAGAGAGTAACCAGATGAATGACAAGACGCGTGCAGGCTTGTCTTCAAATGCAAGCCGGTCATTTCGAGCATCTTTTGTAAAAGTAATTAAAACAGAAAATTCATTATATCTCATAAACGAAAACAGATAGGACATACATTACTTATCTGACTTTTTCTTTTCGTTATTTTTAGGCGTACAATCAGTTTCTGAAATGGGTCCTACAAGTTACGAAACACCCTGTGTATGTATATATATGTGTGTGTGTGTGTGTGTGTGTGTGTGTGTATCTACTGCGGGTGCTCGTCGAGAAATTCCCGCCAAAGATTTCCTCCCAACAATTCTTCCAATTTTCGAATTTTCTCTTTCAAATAAATTTCAAAAGCTGTTTGATTCCCAAATAAACTACAACGTTTGTGCGTGCTGTGCTTTTTAAAAGAGTCAAACTTTGTTCTTGATCAGAATCAACCAACCAAATTCGCGTATATTTTAGACATGTGATTTTAAACGCAACAATGATCGAACATTACTTCATTGGTTCGTGCTTCGAAGGTGTAGTCGATTCAAATACAACTCGCATTTTGTTCGTGTTTCGCTCGCTCTCGCCAATCATCGTCGGGGGATAAACGGATCTTGATAAATTACAACAAATTATATCGTTATATCGTTATATTGGCACATAACGCGAATTTCGATAAAATTCCTATTCCATTTCGCGTGTTATACTCTTAATCTAAGGTGAAATTCTATGTACAGAAATAATAAAAATACATCGTTTCAAAATTTCACGATCTCTGTATTAACAGGCGATGGTATCAAACGAAATGGCACTCTATCTCTTTCGTTCTCGCGTAGAATCGAGCGCGGATGCGCACGCGATCGTCTCAAAGAATTTGTTCGTTTCCGTAGCGCGACTCGATTACGAATCCTCGATCGACTTTGTCAAAAGAACGAGACTTATTTACGTGTAATTTGTACGAAAAAAATTATTCCGTCTGGTATAATCGAGTTACTTCGCTTCCTCTCCACCTCTCTTTCTCGTTTTTTTACTCGAATGGATCCCTGTGCCGCGCGTAACACGCGACAAGGTCACGAATTAAACGATTAGGTTTGCGCCGATCCGTAGGTCCCTGTCGGTGGCCGATACAGTTTCGGAAATGTCAGTATTTGCAAGCTGTTGAACGCGTATTTCCGAATTCCGATGTTCTTCCACGTGTTCTCCCGTCGACATCCTTCGCTGTAACGTGAAAAACAACATTATCGTATCGTCGAAACAATGATGCAATACTATCATATCATAGTAGTAGACTCCCGTTGCAAAGAAGCGCGTTGTAAAGAATCATGTTGCGCTGTGCGAGAATTTTTCTCGAATAATCTAAAGTAGTGACACGTTTATCGAACGGAACGATTATTGCTATGTAATAAAAACTTTCTTTTTTTTTTTTTTTTTATTTCATAGAAACTTGACTCGTGTCAAAATGACCGTGTCAAAAAACGAAACAATTATGAAACAAAGAAAAAGTCGGTGACGATGATGCATTTCTTCTTCAAATCGAAGAAGAAGAAGAAGAAGAAGAAGAAGAAGAAGAAAAAGTAGAATTCATCTTCGTGATAGACACGGACAAACTTTTCTTTCGAACAATTCCTGTTACGAGGAATCGCGTCACATGAAAATAGTAGTCGCAATATCTTGCCAATATCTAGCACTCGCATTATACTGAAGTCTACTGTATACTGTGGATGAAGAGAAGAAATTAACCTTCGCATACAGTCGAGCGCTTTCGTGTATTCGTGTTCGGCCAGGTGATACTCGGCGCTCAGGATGTTCACTTGCTCCAACGTAACTGACATCCCCGTGCGATCCTTCGCACTTTTACAGCTGGTAAATCTCAGGCCGCGCATTCTCCGACAAATTTGAGAGGACAATTGCAACACTTCCACGTTCTTGTTTACTTTCGCTTGAACGCTTGCCTTCAGATTGACCATCAGCTCCGCCAATGTTTGGCCAAGCGGCGATCTCGCACCAACTATTTCCAATTCAAAACGACAAGTAGAGAAGAGTGATCGTCAAAAACATCAAGATCACAAGACTACATATTGTTCAGCATTTTTCTCGGAAAAAAATAGGAAAATACCCGCGACTCGTCCTAAATTTAATTTTAATTATTTCTCTCGTTCGTAACTCTAAAGAAAATTGTTTCAGATCATACACGTTTGAATTCGTCTTGACAGTCTTTTTCACACGACAAACAAACAAAAGGAGCATCCTATATAAAAAAATCAAAGGTCTTAATTTCTAAAGGTGAAAAATATTGTAAATATAAGAAATTGTTACACAGTGCTCTGCTGTGTACAGTTTGCTGTATTACAGTAAACCACTACTTTGTTTCTACAACTTTGTTTTTTTCTTGTTTTCCCAGTTCCGAGAAAAATTTCCTGACCAAAAGTAACACCCTGTACACTGTCGATATATGTATTTAAATGGAGAAACGAAGAGCAAGAACTCACGTCGCGTCGACAGTGTCTCTGTTGGCAAGTTGAGTTTCTTGAATCGCAAATAATACTCGTTCAGTCTTTCGAAATTGTCCATATTGCTTTTCTCCTGGGGTTTCGTCGTTCCGAGACTCTCCGCCAGTGAAGCCATTTCGTTGATACCGACGTTGAAGAAAACTGGGGTGACGTTGAAGGAGATGGTTTGCCTGGAAGTGGGAACCAACGGCAGCAGAGAATAGATTGCATCCGGCACGGGCAACACGACCGTCAACGCCGCTCGGGAACCAAGCACTCTTGGTAGTGGTTGTTGAAACGGAACGTTGCAATTTCCCTCAAATCTGAAACCAGTGACACCAGCGACTACAATTCTTGCAATTCTGTTCTATTTGTCGTTGCAGAGTATCTGTTCACTTGTATATACGCTTGTTGGGATGACCAACCCGGACGACACTGAATCTGTACACTAACACTGACAATGAGCTAGCAATCCACATAAAAGTGGACTGTGAATAGTTACTGTGGATAAGGGCAAGATATATATATGGGCAGATAACCAAATATATATATCTAAGGACATGCTTTAGAGACATTAAAAAGCATTAGAGATTCTAAATCATTATAGAGACATTCTATATCATTAAAAGCATTAGACAGTCTATCGTTAAGAGTATTCCTAGACTTTTTACATCATTATAAAGACATTCTACGTTATATTCTATATTGTACAAGAACATTGTCTAAATCATTCTATTTCATAGACCACGACTGTAACAAGGAATAAACTCTTCGAAATTATAAGCGTGTTGACTCCATTAGACGGTGCTAACCTTGGTTCAATCCCGCACCTGGTCAGCGTGAAAGTTACAGTGTGCATATCCTCGACCGCCACGGTCATGTCTCCCCACATGTCGATCTCGTCCCCGTAATAACTGAGAAGTCCCTCGAACGAGACCAGGGGGCCAAGAGTGGTCAAAATCAAAAGAAACATGGGGTCGGGTCTTTGACACCAAAGCTTCGCCATCAGTCCCGATACCAAGCTGGTCAACTGAAATCACGACTCGAGATTATTACAATAATCTATCTATACTGTATCTACGTATGTATACAGCATGTAGTATAGTAGAGCATTTAACCGTAGAATTACTAGAAAGATGGTCAGAATGACGAATATAATATAATTTTCCATGGAAATTTTATTATATTTATAACAGTATATTTGTAAATGCTGTGAGTAATTTTTAAGAAAATACATTGCTACAAGCTTGTGTTCTATTGTGTTACTACTAACTTTTTTTTGCATTTATATCTTGCATTTCAATTTCTTTGCTACGAATATTTAATACTTTAGTCGTTAATTGTCATTTTTTCCGAAATTTTCAAGGTATTTTTTTTTTTTTTTCGCGCAACTATGTATCTTTTTAGTGTCGCTAGTAAAAAAACAACACGTGAAAGAGATGTGAAAAGAGCATAACTTTGAAATGACACTGATGTCCAAAAATTGAAGTTTTTCTCTCGTAATTGGTCCAAGTAACCAAACGATTAAGCAATCAAGAGAACGATAAATTAAAGGAAGAGTATTCGAGAGAGAGAGTGAGAGTGAGAAAAAAGAAGAAACGAAACAAAAACAAACGCTTACCGCTTGACTAAAGCACACGTCTCGTCTGTATCGAACGTTGCAAGCGCGTTGAGCTATTTTCGGGTCTTCTTGTACCCTGAACACCGAATGCGTCAATCGAGCGGTTTTCAATAACCCGTCCATAGCTTGTCGTAGCTTCTTCATGCTCGGTCGGAGCTCGCTCGTCCAATCAACAATCGTGGCAAAATCCAAGCCTTCGGTGAACTTGTTCCTTTGTCCTGAATTACTTTTAATCACTCTTGTCATCGAATCAACAGCCTGGCATACTTTACAACAAACACGGTACATCAAACAGGAATAAAAACGAAACGAACAAACGACTAATAATAAATAACAAATCGATCATTTTCTATTTCACTTGGTTCTCTTTCTGAATTCATTTTTTTTTTTTTTTTTTTTTCTTTCAAATGGAAAATGATTTCAAACCTAAAGATACACAACCATGTAACTAGGAGTGAGAACGGAAAATCTTACTTGGTTCGACTTACCTTCTTTGGCTTTGGAGAAGGCTGGCATCTTTTCCGAGCTTGAGCTCGGTTGTTGCTTAAAATTTGTACGACTGTCGGTCGTCGAGGCGTCGAGCAACTTGCTCGACTCGTCGTTACTCTTAACGTCATTTTTCGGCTGAATCGTCACGACGTGGACGGTCTTGCCGCGACTGCTCGAAATGCATCCCCTCAAGCTGTGCGATCGGCCCACGACGTTTTTATTCCGCAGCCGTACAGCCGGGCTGCTGCACCTTCCGCAGAGAAACTTTACTTTCGACACCAAACACATTACACTCGCCTCGATGTTCAGTTGGGTGAGATCCCACGGTTCCGGCTCGTCGGTGGGCTTGTAATAATTGGCAGACGGCGAGTTGCACATCTTTTGAGTATCCAGGAAGCGTTTGCACGGGTCGATGTCGCCTTTAACTTCCTCCTCTCGTCCCTCGTTATCCTCGCACTTGGTGCCAGCTGCTACGATAGTGTCGTTTCCTACGACAGAATCGTTTCCGTTGTTGTCGTCGTCGTTGTCGTTGTCGTTGTCGTTTTCATTGTCATTGTCATTGTCGTTGTCGTTGTCGTTGTCGTTGTCGTTATCGTCGTTTCGATTGGTCGTTTCCGCGCGCGTTTCGACAATCACCGAGTCTGTAGCGTCGTTTTCGACATCTGGAAAAATAACAAAATTTTCTTCCTCCTTTCGATCGCCGGCCCCGTTATCTTCACCTTGGTGGCCTTGCGTCTTGGAATTAACGCGATAGGTCGAGGGAAACGAGGCCGTGAAGCCGTTCCTCTCGCTCTCCTTCGTCCATAGATCTTTCACGCATTCCGGAGTGTCAGGCGTAACAAAGTCGTCAAAGTCCGGACTTTTCAGGTCAAAGTTCAACTGCTGCGTGATCCGTTTGAAAGGAGAGAGCGACTGGTTCGTTTTAAAGTCCAAGTTGAGAGCATTGTCGTTGGAGGTTTCGTGAATCTTGGCCACTTTATACTCCTCCAGGAAAGTCAACGCCTCCTCGACCAAGCCAGGATCCCACAGACTGAGTAAAATTCTCGTCTTTGTGATCATATCCTCGCAAATTGGCAACATGCCGCTAGTTTGCTTGTCTTTGGCGAGTTTCATCAGTGCGCGCATAGCGTCGACAACGTCTCGCCGGAGTTGTTTAATCGCTTGAATAGCATCGTGCGCCATCGTTATCTTCGACGTGCCTTGATACAACTGATTGCCACGCGTTGGCGATTCCTTTAAAGCTTGCAGCAACCTGCCAGACAGTTTAAACAAATGGTCAGAACTATTTCTCGTACCTCTCCATTTCACATAATCATCTAACTACTAATCATCTATCGAACCCGTCTCTCTCTCCCTCTCTCTCTCTCTCTCCCTCTCTCTCTCTCTCTCTCTCTCTCTCTCATCCGTTACACTGTTCTATCAATGACCATAGAATCATATAGATATACAAGTTACCTAATGAGTCCGCCGTTTTTACTCTTATGCGAATGCGCGGTGAACGCTCCGACAGTGATAAAGTCGTAAAATCCACATCTGTTTAACGTATCGTTATGCACCCACATTCTCTGAAGATGTAAGTTAACAGGTGCAAATTCGAACGTTCTATCGTTCCTACGTGACGATCGCTTGAAATAACTTCCTACAGACGTTATTCCATCATCACAACGAGACATACAAGTGAATTGGTGATTTTCATAGTGATGACATGTGGTGGGCTTACCTTTGAACGCAGCCAAATTCTCTTTAGCTTGCGAATAAAGATGCAAAAGATGCAGATGCCGATCGAGCAACTCGACTTGCCTCGTGTGCCAGGGTTCTCTCAGTTCACCCATACCGGCCACTTCCTGCAGCAGTTCCTTCTCTTCTTGAATCCAAATTGCACTGCAAGGACAGAAGAATCAGACCTCTGACGATTCTGAACGAACGAGATAAAATACGACCTGGCATTTGCCACTTTGTTCAAGCCGAGAGACCAGACTTGAACGAACTCGTGGAAGATTTACGCAACGAGGAACACTCACAGTAAATGCTGCGGAAATTGGAAACAAAGTTTGCTCTCTGCCATGATTTCGTGTACGCAAATGTCACCGCCTAGGCCCGAGTGAAATCTGAAACGACGACGCACGGTTGCTGCAAAAGCAACGCTGACAACAAAGAAAGAAAGAAAAGAAAGAAAGAAAGAAAGAAAAAAAAAAATAAAAGAAAAGAAAAATAGAGAAAAGGAAAAGAAGAATTACGCGTAAATTTAATTGATCGTAAAAGTTATACCTGTATGTCTGTATGTACGGATTGGCAAACAGGAGCTTCAGCTGTCCTTGATGCGGCAACTTGATTTTCGTTCCCAATCTAGGCGGTAATGATTGCGATCGTCTGTGCGACAGTACCTAGGAGAAGCCAACACACACACACACACACCGGAATGCAGGCAACGAAAATGAGGAACTACAGAAACGGAAAGTCTGGGGATGAAAGGGGAAAGTCTTACGATCAATCGGTATTTACCTGATGGTTCATCGCGGAGGAGGGTTCCTTCGACGGAGTGCTTTCCGTACTGTTCCCCCTGTCTTCCGCTTCCAAATTCCACACGTTGATCGTCAAGAAACCGACGGTCGTTGTTTTTGCCGATTTCAACGGTATCCTTAGCCTAAAATCGTTCAATAACCGCTAGTCAGAGACACGAGCAGGCGGAACGAGCAGTGGAATGGTAACGAAGATCGCAGGTAAAGTTACCTGGGTGTATCTTGAACCGCGTTCAACGTAACGATCGCGCTCCCGATCGGTGTCGCCGTTTGACTCACGCGTTCCCTGACGTCGTACGCCGTTATCCTCACTTTCGTCTCCAAGGTCAGTCCGTCGCTAGCTCGGAAGCTGACAGTCGTTAGAAAACCAGGATTGCTGCTTCGCTGCAATTTTTGTCAAACAAATACAGATAGGAAAGGAAGAAGGAAGAAGAGAAATACAAGTCTTAACGACAGCGGGCCAAAATTTACCTCGCAACGCACCAATCGACCTAGGTCACTGACGGCGAACCCTTTTCAGAGAAGTAGGTAAAATTTTGTTCGTTATTTCTTTTAGTACTCGCTCGTGGCTCACCAAGTCAGTGGCGTCACTTGGAAAGGGGGAGGGGAGGATGGTTAAAAACTACTTTTTTTTTTTCTTTTGGTTCTCACTTTTATAATCCTCTAAAAGGTTTACGTTTCCTTTCTGTATTTGACAACTTTTACTTTTGCAAGTGAAGAAATGCAAAAAAGAAATGTCGACGTCAAAGAATTGATATAAAAGGGGTGACATCGTGCCCAGTCACCCCTGCACTATACATTGGATATATATACTTTATTTCTTCATATTTTTTATTGTCTGTTCTCTCTTTTATTATATTAAAAAAACTAGCAAAGTTACCCATTCTGAGAATGGGATCTAGTATGTTTTTTAGTGCTATATAAAATTTTTTGGACACAACTAACTCGTATAACATTTAAGACTTAAAATACATAAGGGTAAATCCTCCATAAAACGCAATTATGCATTTTTATTTCTCACTTTTAAGCTCTAACCGAACACTTGTAATTTTCTTAACATTTTTTGAAAAGAGAGGTTTTTTGGAAAATAATTAAAATTCTTTTATATATATGATGATAAGTTTATAAAAATCAATGCGTGGGTCATTTAAAAAGCCTGCGTGGGTTATAGGTTCTCCATCATTGATATAGATAGTATCATACAAATGTAATAAATGTAATATATCTAATAATCTAGTAAAGTGTGGTACAATTTAAAACATAATTAATCCGACGTCACATTTCTTGCGTCTCTATTTTTCTGTTATGTTTTCTACACATTTGCGCCTTGCATTTTTCCAAATTGTCGTATTATTTATATATGCAGACAGAAGATATCTTTGCGTCAAACGAGGAGGCTCGTTGTCGGTATTTTTACCTTTCGATTTACATACGTATGTTCTACCTGAGCTGTATTTTGTATAGTAAAATTTGTTTTATGTAAACATAAATGTAGGCGTGTTTATTTCGACTCGAGCAATGTGGAGTGAGCGCCGACAGGCGACTCTCGTTTCAGCGGAAGTACCACGATGCAAGCAGATTTTGAAAGCGTCAACAGGAGTTAATCGCCAAAAAGTTAATCCTTTGATTTCTATGTATATTCGTATGTGCCGATTATCTAAAGTCTAAATAGAGTCTGCTCTTACCAGTGTAAAAGGTGATTTCGCTAAGGAGCAACCATTTCGCGGCAAGACTGAATTCCACTTTTACAAATTGCCCGATTTTCGATTCCAAAGGGATCGAGATCAGAACTGTCTCGGCAGCCGCCGAACTGACGTCGACCGGCCATTCCGATTTTTCTATCTCCGGCCGATAGTTCTCGCCGTCGATGGAAAACCAAACGCGCATCATTGAGAACGTCTAAAAAAGTAAAAAGTTGATTTAGGCGATGTGACGATTTAAAAATTGAAGAAAGGAAAGAATTTGAATGTTGAGTATGTCTGCGTGTGTGAAAAGAAAGGAACGAAGAAGAAAAATAGAGAGAAACGAACCTCGACGTGTAGTTGCGGTATACGTGCGACGTGTACAGTACAATTCTGAAATTCTCGTACTTCTTGAAAGCGAAAAACAATCTGGATCGTCGTACGGTCCGACCAGCCTACCCAATTCGTGTCGTTGACCGAGGAGGTAAGAATTTCCGAAATCTCGCCCAATATCCCGTCCGTCAGTTGACCGAGGCCATTTACGAGAAAGGAGTCTAGCTCGGTACCGTCGTACGAGGAATCTCGAACGCTTCGTCCTCCGGGACCGGGGCTTGATCCCTTGGGCGCGCTGTAACTCGCGACATATTCTACGAAAAAAATGATCGATGTTTGTACAACGTACAGTGAGGAACGAAAGTATTCGAACGGCATGTTAGAAAATAATTGATTATACAAAAATTGTATAATAAATTGCAATTTATTGAAACAAATTGTTTTTATACTATTGTGGGATGGTCAAATTCTGGGAACGGGCCCAGAACTTCTCTCCAGTGCCCGACGATTGCAGATATCCCAAGTGGTGTAGGATAAACAGTAGAGAAAGTTAGGCCTGGGACTTTTATCAAAATTCCTACAAATTGGGGTCTCAAGTCAGGATTCCTACAAATTGGCTCGTCCGGGATTGCTACACTATTGTATATACATTTGCTAAATATATGCAAAGTTGGAGAGAAATTAAACAAATAAGTAAACAAATTACATAGCATTTTTCACGGGTAAGTGCATGTAAGGCATAACAAAAATGTATTCGAACGCTGAATTATAAACACTATACATTGTAAACGCAAGACTGTCGCGAGGTCTAAATGTAAAATAAAAGATCTTCAGTGTGTTTTCAATGGTATTTGAGAGCAAACGGAACCGAAAGTTAAACGTTAAACTGTAATTCAAAATGATGGGTGGTAAAACATCAGAGGCAGGAAGATATTAAAATGCAATATAATCACATATATTGCATTCTATCATGACTATTAAAATTGCGTTCGAATACTTTTGTTATGCCCTGTACGTACTTATCCGTGAAAAATGTTATGTAATTTGTTTAACTATGGTATAATTTTTCTCCAACTTGGCATATATTTAGCAAATGTATATATAACAGTATAAAAACAATTTGTTTCAATAAATTGCAATTTATTATACAATTTTTGTATAGTCAATTATTTTCTATCATGCCGTTCGAATGCTTTCGTTGCTCACTGTATGTGTATATACACATACGTATACAGAATGAATAGAAATAAGGGTTCGTAACTTTTGGGGCAAACAGTACTCGCCGAAACATAAGAAAAAAAAAGTTGTAGTAAACATGGGTGGAAAAATTAATAGTTTCAGAGTTATAAACGATCTTTTGTACCTACAATAAATTATACGACAAATACACGTGTACAGATATATATATATAATTGCTCACGTTCCCACACGCATCCGTAAATTTCGACTCGCATGCAAACCGTCCGGGGATGTTGGCTGTAAGGTACAAATCGCACTTTGCTCGCGACAAACGGCAAGTCCAACTTCTGCTTCTCCACCAAGTAGGTATTACTGTTGCCTCGTAATACCTAAAAGAAACGTACATACCTAATATCTATGTCGACAGCATTGACAATCTCACCGAAGATGTCTCGCTTTGTTTTTGAGAACCGATCAGAGCGTTGGACTGTGTGTGTGTGTTTTTTTTTCTTTGAGAGTAACCGACGATAACTTTATTGTATCTTTCGAATTTCTCTCTGTCTTACTTTTTTTTTAGACATTTTAAACAGGTGCCTGAACAGTGTGGAAACTACCCTACACGTACAAGTGCACCCGTCCCTTCATTTACGTGGCACTCTTACGCGGTAAATTATAAGACTACGCGGTGCCTTTTACACGCGTAAAAAGCATTGATTTAAACATACAGACGTTAGAATCAGTCTTAAACAGTCGGTCTTAGCAACGGTATATTAATCAATACAAGGTAAGTAAGCAACGTTTTTACCGCTTTTACTGTTCAGATTTATGTTGTAATTTTAACCCAGATACGTTTAACAAACGTTCAGCTACACGAAGAGGAAGAGAAAATCCATGTTTTTAGAGATGAAAATAAAAATTGTGCCGACAGACTCTATTTACGCGATTTTCATTCACGTGGAAACGGATAAGTGGAGAAACGGGTGTGCTCGTGCATTCGATGCGAGACGACGATGCTCAAATTCGAAACAATGCGGACGACTTCTCCATCAACTTATCAACCACAGACACGAACTCTGTCACCCATCAAATTTTTATATTGATGCCATTTCGTGTCGCGCCAGTACTCGAGAAAGAAAGCCTCCGCGTACTCCTGACCCTGGCCATTCCCAAACCGTCCTTGAGTCTCGGTCCACGCTATTAGATGATTTCTGGTCAGATCGATCTCCAGATATTCCCGTATCGCGCTACTGATTTGCGCTTTTGGGCACCAAGCGCCACCATTCTTCTCTTGTCGTATCCTGCAAACGATAATTAATTAATAATTATCTTGCCAACATGTTCTTACCAACGCTGTGCTATAACGCAGTATGATACTAAACCATGTTATAGACCCAAGGGCGGCCTTTGATAAAATAGTCAGGGAAAAGCTATGGGAAACTATGGAAAAGGCAGGTATTGGTAAAGGCTTAGTGAACAGGACAAGAAAAATGTACACAGAAACAAGGAATAAGATCAAGGCGGGTGAAGAGGTGTCAAGGGAATGCTGGAAAGATAAAGAGACAGGGAGAAGAGAAAGAAGAGATAATGAGGGTCTGGAAAGAAGAGAGCAACAAAATAAACATGAAATAAAATGAAAAAATTAGGTTAAGATACTTAAGTAGACGAAAGAATAGCATAGTTAAGATAAATATAAGTACAGGACAAAGCAAAATAGGATACAAAAATATTACATGTAAAATTTAGGATAAATGCAATGTGAAATGTGCAACGTTAAGAGAAAGCAATGTAAAAACCAAAGTCAATTTCAAGGCCAAAGAGGCTGAAATAAATATATACATACATACTAAACCATATTGTACCATTTTATACTTAGATTCAAACTTTATCTTCGATACGAATAATTTTCATCTTATTAATCGTTTGATGCGGAAACGGTGTAAGTTAATTTTCTATCTATCTGATTTAACATCACGTTTCGAAAACTTAAAACATTCATTCTACATTGTGCACAAGTAGTATGAGGTACAACTTTGTGATGGCTAATTTGAAACAGATGATCTCTAACGTCAGTTTACCAAGAACTTTTGCTTTATTCCTACTATTTATTTGTTTTACCTACTTGACCGTTGGTAACAAAGTAAACCTAAAGTAACACAAAAATCACAAGTAACTCTATGGCGAATCAATTTCATCGTCTATCACCGACGTTTACGTACCTTGCGTTTTGAGGGCCCACCGATTTCGTTTCGTAGCTAGAAGAAGCAGTGATTGCATCATCTGGAATTTTTCCTTCTTCCATACCAAGCGGGAAGATGCACTGACCTACAAGTTGGAAAACGACACGCGTTATCTGTACGTATGTATACATTATCTAAATTATCTGACTGTACACCTATGTATTTTTATTCAATCTTTCAAACTCTTTCAAATTTTCTTTAACATCGCACGTGCAACAAAATCATTCTTCTTATCATCGAATCGTTACCCTTGTGTCAATTTTATTACATTACATAATTAATATAAGATTTTCTCTCTCTCTTTTTCTTCCTCACCGAAAACGTTCTTCGTTGAATTTTCTCCGTGAACAATTGTTGCTAGAAGCACTCCCAGTGAGACAATCGTTAGCATACACCGCATCTCGATATCCGGATCTTCTGTCGTTCTCGACTTCTTTATTGTTCATGATAGATCGAGTCCTCTGCTAACATTGTTTCGTTTTCTGAAACGGTAATTGTGCATTGCTCGACTGTCTAATCGTATACCTGCTGTAACTATCGATTACAATATTGTGTAGCGGGTGTAGCGATCGAATATCTCTTTTTTTTCCAAGCCACAGCGAAATTTTTATCAAGAGCGACGTACAGCTGCAGATTGTAAATGCTGTTGAGTCGAAATGTGGCAAATGGGTGGAGGAAAAAAAAAGAGAAAAAAGAAAAACATGCGAAATTGAAGAAGAGAGAAAGGGTTGCGCGATAACACGCAAGATTCGATACACGAGAGTTCAGGCATGTTCGATCAGGAAAGGAAAACGATCTGAAAAGAATCGATAAAGAATGGTCGATGATTGAGAGTGGGAAAAAAAAAAAAAAAAAACATTGAAACTACCGGCATCGCTATGGCAATAGCGTATGTATGTACGTGTAAACCGCTTGCACGGTTGGCAGTTCGCAACAGCAGCTGGCAATTCGCAGGTTGCCCGTTAATTAGATTCACCGATGGAAAATGAAGACAAAGAGGGTTAGGGAATGCGCACGGGGCCCTGGATGGGTATGCGTGCAACAAGTAGAGTACGATCAATACGAGCGTGCCGCAGGAAGGAAGAGCATGTCCATGTTTCGCTTGTCCGCTCCATTCACCTCGTTTGCTTGGATTTTTGTCCACCTTCGACAAACGGCTATACCACTTATCCGTAGTATCGTTTCGGTCCAGAAATGAAAACGTAAACGCAAGCAGGATGTTCCAGCCGATTTTTTACGTCTGTCTCTCTCTCTCTTTCTCTCTCTCTCTCTCCCTCTCTCTTTCGAACAGAAATTTCATCACCTTTCTTTCGCTTACTGTATTTACTTGCACGCGCACGTACACTGATTTTAATAAAATTCCTGCACATGCCCGATGTTAATCAAAGCGGGATAGCGAAGAGGATGAAAAGGATTTGATCTCGATTGATTATTTAAATCTCGCGACTCACGCACGATAAAGAAAGCTGAGATCGAGATGATAGATTTTTAATTCTCTGAATCGGTTAAATAGTAAACAAACTCATTTTCGCTCGGGTGATATCGAATAAGAAAAGAAAATTGAAAAATTGGTCGCGAAAAATTGAGATTGAGCGCGGAATGAGACACAATCTTTGCTTTACTTTCCTTCTTAATTCTAGTTTCATAAGCAAATTGCAAATGTGTGAATTCATAGTTTGGTAAATACAGGATTTAACGAGTAGTATAATTTTGATATTTTATATATACTTTTCACTCGTCGTTCGCATTTTTATACGATTAAATTTGCCACAAACGCACAAATGTCCGCAATATATTCACAATATGCATAATTTCATTTGATTCAGTTATAAAAAACGTGACGATAAAAAAAAAAAAAAATTATCGAATCTTTTCCACACCCATCGAAGTGTGAAATGGATCGTATCGATTGTAAAACGTGGAACTTGTACGTCTTCTTTGCAATCGATGCGACACGATACCTTATGTTTTGATCTCTCACATTTGACAGATTTATCAAAAAGTTGAAATAATATCGCCGGGTGCTTACCTTTTAAGGTCGACACTTGGCACCTGTTCCGTACACTGCATACGTGAAAACAGAGAGTTTCGAAAACCTGCAGAATTTTATCATCGTTGCAAAAACTAGTCGCGAGTTAAAAATGCACCAACTTTCGTAATTTCAATTTGCTCTTTTCTTTTTCTTTCTTCTTACTTTCTTTCTTTCTCTATGCGTCTATATGTTAACGCGTGTCCTAATTGCAGATGAGAGAAACGCGAACTTGCAAAATACGTTGCCACGTACACTGTACAATTAACAAATTATCCCACGTCCGGCCGATTTTCTGATTCCTTTCAACGAACGAGCTCGTTCCTCTCGTCGCGTTTTCTCGCGAAACGTAGTTCGATGCAAGCTCCACCGCGCTGGTCCAAAGCTTTAGCCCAACATCCATGGTATCGGCTTGTGATGGTGAGCTTGCTCCGAGATAGGAGAAGAGATGGAAAAGAGTGGGGTGAAAGGGGACACAGGGGAATATCCTTCCAATGTATTTTTCGATCATAGTGATGATCTTGATGCCATTGCAATAATATCGATACGTTTTGTATACGTTACACTCAGCAAAGAGCATAATTAACACAAAGAAAATTGAAGTAATCGCTATTAACTTGTAACCGTATCGATCGTTCTCTCTCTCTCTCTCTTTCTCTCTCTCTCTCTCTCTCTCATTCTCTCACTCACTGCAATAAAAGAAATAGAATAGGTACAAGGGTACAATAGAATGATTTTATAAGTTTATTTTTTATTAATAAGTATTAATAAAACACACAGATTACCTGTACCAATGAAAATGGTATTTCATATTTATCAAATTAATATCGAGTATCGTATTAGTTTCTTCTTCCGTGTTAATGAATTTCGAAACAATTTAGTTCAAAATAAGATGAATCGTTTTATTTCTTATTGTTTCTATTTTAAAGAAAACTCGAAAAATCAAAGTCTTCTCCTTTGCAAATTAACTAATGCAACTTTGTAAACGATTCTATCACGAATAGTTACTTATTGTTGGCACACTCCAACGAAACGACATGTCGAACGATCGGTAAAATCTGTTTTCTTGTGACGCATAAATTTTTTTGCTCGTAAAGAAGCAGAATAAAGTCTCCATCTTCCTGGTGAATTTTTCTAATGAAATTCAACTCGAGACAGGGTTGCGTAGATGCTGTCAGGGCATTCGTTATCTGTCGATTGTATTTGAATTGATGTATAGTCGCGTCTCTTAACGGATCAGGCGAAATAAAAATAGAATGACTATGCGAACCTTTTCTCTCAGTCGATCGGTGCCCAATGAAAAAATAGCGATATCTCGAGATACACTTTGCGAATCAAGTTTCAATCCTATTAGGATGACTAACGTAGTGTTTCTACATTTGGCAAAGTTTCCAAGACCTTCCAGACGACTGTCTTGCAAATTAAGGAAATCCTGAAACGTGATATCGCCCACATATACATATGTAGATTATAAGCAAACCGAAGAAACTAAAATTCATACAAAAAAGCAATAAAATATACCTTTACTAACATAGGCAATCCAACGATCGGTATTCCACTAGTCACTTTTAAATCTCTGATTAAAAGATCGTCGGTAGTTAATCTGCTAATGTCGGACTTTGCTTCGACGATCTCGTTAAATACTTTGTCTCTGTCGAGACTTAACGATCCGGCTTTTTCAAGAGCATTCGTCACTTCGACGTCGACGATAGTAGCACGGTTGGCCTCTTTTGCGAAATTACAAGTATCGATTAATATCGGACCTATCAAAGTTACAACAATTACATCGAGACCATTTTCTGATCAAATTGATGCTTGAACAATCTATTCGATTACTATTTCATCGAAGCGTGAGTTATTTGCTCGCTTGTTAACTTGCCTCTTAAAAGACTCGATATCTGCGAGTCTATCATATGTGGATGCTTATCGAACAAATTTCGCGCCACCAGTGTCGCGCAGCTGCCTACGCTTTCCAGATGTATTTCCCCGCCAGGCCATGACCATCGCTCGTCTCGCGGTCTGTGATCGATTATTTTTACTACAGAATCCATCAAGTACATGTCCTCGTCCGAAAGGTTATGATGATCAACAAGCACCGTTTCCAATTTTATTTTCGTATTTTCCTTCAATGCTTTCAAATCTATTTGATCCCTACAAAGTGCAATCATTTGTAATCTATACTGTACAGGGTCTCCCTACTTTTTTAATCGTAACTTAAAATAAGAAAAAAAAAAATAAATGTCGTACAAACATATGCCCAGATCTTCAAATTCGAAATAACAGTATAGTATAGTTTTCGCTTGGATGCAACATGAGGACAGATCGACAATATTTATTTAATCTGTTGAGCCTGGCAGTTGAAGTCGTTCTTTTTTTTTTTTTTTTTGAGTTTTCTGCAGAATGAATTAAAGACAGAGATTTTAAGGGACGTGCCATTGTCTAAATTAAATTTAATTAGATATAATTAGATGATTGTCCTACACGCTACAAGTGAGGCAATAACTAAATCAGCATTATTCACAAAAATTGATAGGTCCAGAAGGATTAATTCCTTGGTGTCCAAGATCACCAGATCTCACTTTTACTTGTGAGTAAGATTTACATGCTACACAAAAGTTAGACGGACAGCATATCCATGTCATAACATACATACGTACTCTTGGCCCCAACAGTTCCTTAACAAAGTATCTTTGAGCATATGTCTGTGTGACATTTTTCTCTTATTTTCACCCGTCAGAATCCACTGGTGAAGTTATACAGGAGTAGGGACACCCTGTATGCAATACGATTTACTTGCCAACGCAACTCGCATAGTCTTCGTATATTCCGTAACGTTTTCCGTTAGAAAATCTGGAAACTTACCGGAATATTAGCAAGTCGGACGGTATGTTGTGAAGGTCGAAAAAAAATACAACTTCGGTTTTCACGCGATACTCTCTCTTGGGTATATTCATTAACGGTATGGTTGCTAAATCTGTTTCCTTACTTTCAATTCCGTCCAAATACTCGGAGAAGGCTTGAATCAACGTCGATACGGCTGAATCTAAATCACAAGTTTCATTGCCCCGAACGATGCGGATTCTTTTGTAAGCCGACAGATTCAACTGGAATAACATGCAAAGTAATACTTCGTTAAATTTTTTTTTTTTTCAATACTTTTTCTACTACACGTGCAATATTATCCATCCGTCTATCTTTTTCATTTGTACATTTTTAAATTTACTTAACTTAACTAGATTTCGTCATTTGATCATCTTTGCGTATACTTGTATAAAGTAGCAATTTGTACGGATAAATAACTGGATCATAGCTTACGTTTTTCAACTTTATTTTTATTTTTCTACTCACAAAATAAAAAACTTATAATTTCATATCAGTCCTTGCTCTTTTCTTTTCTTTTTTTTTTTTTAAATGCAATAACACGTCGCAATTTGTTAATAACCAACAATTTCAATTACCTCAAAAATTTGGCGCGCAAAAGACGCGAAGTGAAACTATCCATGAAGCGGTACGTACAATTGCTGCCAACTGTAGTTTTATGTACATGTATATGTATGTTGAAATTATGTTGAAAATATTGTACAATTACTTTCAGACCTGAATACATTATGTATTAAAACAAACGTATGTAACTGAAGAATAATAATAACTACGAATAGGTATAAATAGGCGGAAAATTTAATTTTATTTGACGTTAGCTTTGTAATGCAGTTACTGTATAATGCAGTACAAGTATGTACTGCATTATATCGACATGTTGATCTACAAAGGAATAATTTTAATAAAATTAATAACCATAATGTATCGTTACGCAATAGACGTTAAACAAGATTCATTGTTTTTTTATCCCTGCCTTTTTTCTAGCAATGAAAATGTGTAAGTATACAAAGGTAGTGATTCAATCATCAATCGTTCAGTTACATATTAATCTTCTACCTGTCTCGTATGTTACACGTCTATTCTATGACGTGCAGTCGTTAAAAATGTACTGGACCGTGTGGTTAGATTTTTGCAAAATGCAGCTAGACAGGCAAGGGGTTTCGTAAGTACTCTGTTTATCCCTCGTTCAAGAGAAGCGAACGAATATCACGAACTTTACTTGGATTGGCATGATTTTATTCACTACAGCGAATTAATTGGAATAAAACAGAAATTTACCACGGCGGCTCTTGATGCAGATAAAAATGATTCCATGCTGCTTTAACACGTTGCACAATTTATTTACGTCTAATTGATCGACTTTGCGTACTGTAAATTCGTGCCTATCAATTACTGTGTTGTCCGGCTTTAAAAAACTGTCGTCGTCAGCATGTTCTATGCATAGACAGATACTTATGTTAAATGTAGGAAACAAGTTGGGAAAGAAACTATTTGACCGTGTGGGCAAATAAAAATTTATTTAAATTGATAATTAATATCCGTTCCGTTGGAGCAGTTGAAAATGCCGAGTATCGAAAAAACATGCTCGTGGATAGGGATTTTGTCGAGTGAAACTCGGAACTGTTCGTGTTTAATCGGACATCTTCGGAAATGGTGCAATCTTCACGAAGGATACCGAGATGGAACGAAACGAACGTATGGCAGTACGGCCACGGCCATTTGCTCTTTCCTTCGATAGTCGATGAACCTCGGCCGCTTGAAAATGCGAAATACGGTACACGTTCGTTTCGCTTTCAGTTCGACAATTATTTTCATCTGAAACTTTGACCCTTGACCCTCCGGGTCCGGTTCTGTGCATTCACACGTGTACTTGCAAGCACGTCCTTTCATTTTCACATCCGCACGTACATACATTATACATGACGTATACATGGTCATATGTTTGACGTTTGATTTGTGTTAACATTAGCTGTACCGATAGTGGTTTTAGTTCCAAAAAAGCACAAAATGCATTCGACGAGACGAACCACGGTGAGCGAGGAGGCGATACTCTCTCGATGATGGCAGTACGGTGCAGTAGATCTCTGGTCGCAATTCCATCGTTCGTTCTGTTTATTCTTCTTAACGATTGATTTACTTTTCGTTGTTTACTTTTCGATAAATTGATCAACGATTTGCTCGACGAGTAACATCCTTGTGTATGTAACGTATGCTGTCGCGACGATAGTGCTAAAAAAAAGAAAGAAAAAAGAGGAACGAGAGCATCGAGTGTGGTTATGTGGGATGGTCGGATAGGAGGGGAAGGGAGGAGCATGGGAAAAGAGGAGAAAAGAAAGTGCAAGGTTGCAAGGTGTGTATGGAGAGAGAGAGAGAGAAAGAGAGAAACAGGTTGATAACTTCGATCTTTTTGTACATATGGACGTAATCGAAATCGGGGACAAAGATCAGAGTAACTTGCTTTTCGTTTCACGTTCCATTCCGTGTTTTGTTTCCGTGGTTCGTTTCGCGTTTCGTTTTACGTATTTCGTCTCACGTTCCGCGTTTCTTTCCACATTTTGCGTTTCACTTTCCGCGTTCCACATTTCACAGTCGTTTCGTTTCGCTTTTTTTCTTTTTTTACTTTGCGAATCTGACGTAACACCGAACGAGATGCAACACACGTGTCGCTAATCATTTCATCTCTTGACAGATAACGAGAAAGAAGAGTACGTGATAAAACGCGGATAAAACGTGGACAACGGAGTCAGCGTGGACGGGCGTGTTAAACGCGATGCGGTTTAACAAGCAAGAACTGCTAACTCTGGCCACGCAACCTTCGCAGAAATTCGAGAAAGAGGGTATATTGTATGTACGCGAGCGTCAAGAAGGCTTCTTTCGCAGAACCGAGAGTGAGTGATTAGATTCAGTTCTTGAAATCAACTAGAGATATAACATTTGCGTATTTGATCGCCTATTTCTCATCGATTGAATTGTACATGTACATCTCTACCGCTCCGACTGGCGCATGTTTTTCTCTCCTTGTCTAAATTGTATGTTTTTGATCCTTGAAAAATAAACTCACGTGATACGCAAATTCTTCGTCTTGTGTTTAATGTAGAGCTAACCCATCATCCGTTTTCCAAAAGGAACACACAACTCGTGCATGACTCGTGTATCAGTTTCAGTTAGTTCGAGATTCGCACGGTGCTCGCGCTCGTACGACGAAGAACGCTCGTCAAGGTTCACCACGTCTAGATTCACGCGGCTGTCGTCACTGCCTTCATCTTCGCCGACGTCGTCGTTCTCTATCCTTCTCCGGCAGAGATTTCCTCCCCCTCCCAAGTATCGACGAACCGACGAGCGTCAAACGTCGCGATTCATTTCGCCGACCGTTTTCCTTCTCTCTACTCGCCGAGTACGAAGAATTTGTCGAGCTCTCGTGTAAATCTAGCCAATGTATCTCAGCATCCGATACCTTTCGTACATACGTCAAAGCTACTAAATCGCCCGAATCGAACATCTCTTCTCCCAGCTCTCTCTCTTTTCTACGTATTTACAATTTCATTACTCGGTATATGTACTTACAAATGCAAAAAAAAAAACACGCTTCATTCTATTGCTGTTGTTGCAGGTATATTTAACATAGTTTTGTGACTTTAATAATACACAGTAACAACAAAAGTGTATGTATGTGTATCTCTACTCTGTTAGCAAATGCAACAGCAAGTACAACAGCAATTGGTAACAAATTACGATTTTGAGACGGTGTGCCAATTCGTTTGCTAATTTTAGTTTCGACAAAAAGGAGAATGGTACACGTCGACGAAGATGGATGTCAAATGATATCGCGCGTCAACACGCTATTGTCCAATTGTTGAGTTTTAAGAGATATGCCATGCCATAAGGTAGTCGGAAACCGTGATTCTATACCTGCATTAAACGATAGATAAGAAATTTGATAGAAATTTTTCGCGTAGTTACTCGAACATTTACATATATGTATGTAAATATACATGTGCATATCTACATACATATATATATATATATATATATATATTTTTTTTTTATATGCATATACATATATAAACGGTTTTATATATTTATATACATGTGTATACAGTATGTGGCATCTTGTATTTAACAACGTAGATCTATCGTCAAATTTGTTTTCGTTTAATTCGTTTTCTTTTCTCGTTAGGTTTCACTTTGAAAACTAATTTTTGCGAGTCAAGCATGCCTTTGGAATTTCTGACGCTCGATGGAAGAAAGTCTCGTCGGACGTGTGCGCAATTAAATCGAAGGATGTTCGCGGTACAACAGCGGCCTGTTCGAAATTATTTCTTTCTCTTTTGAAAGCTATTTTTTCGAGAACGGTGAGACGTCGCGTACTGTAGTAGATACGATTAGGAATGCAAGAGATTGAGAGAAGGGAAAAATGACAGTGTTAACGATACAACCGATATCAACTTTTGTAGCATGCGATCTCATTTGCGAGACTTAAGATAGAAGCGAATGAAACAGCTTATAAAATGAAAAGACGAAAAGATACCATGTACAAGCCACGTCCGACTCTGCGTTCAGATATTAGAGCACGTTAATCAAGCTACCTGTAGCTACGTATAATTTCCAGGTACAGGTAAAAAATCTGACAGCAAATATCAAAAAGGAAAAACACATAAGACACTACGAGACTTCAGTTGCGTTACCGCCAGTACAAGTAAAGGTATATTGGAGTTTTTTTTTTTTTTTTCGTTCATCATCCAAAGTTTTCTCCCTCACCACTGTCTTTTAACTCGACCAATCGCGAGTATTAACACGCTTTTCGTTGCGCGCTAACTCACCAGTCGAATCGAGTCTAAGTCGGCTTCCGTCCAGCCAGGAGCCCGTTTGTTTTTTCGTTGTGTATTTACCGATAGAATCGGAGAAACGCTTTGCGCTTCGTAATTTTGCATTTTCTTTTTTTTTTTTTTTTTTTCCCCTCGATCGTCATCTTCGATCGTCATTCCTACACTCATCATTCGGACACTCCACCTGGTATTGTACTTACGTACGTACTTGCATTATGTGCGCGTCTTCTTTCACCAGTGTTCTCCATCAGTTTTTCTCTTAATCTTAATCTTCCGATTAGGAGGAATTACACCAGTCACGCGCTCATTTTATTTAAAACAGCTTTTTACATATTGTTATTATTATTATTATCACTATTATTATTATTATAACATTACATTGCATGCTTTTATAAATACTTGTAAAAATAAGTGTATGTAATGTGTATGTACGTGTGTATGTAAATACTTATAATACATTTCGCATGATTGCCTCGCTCGATATGGTTAGAAGTTGCATCTTTGGTAAAACGACCGAGTAGTAGTAAGCCAGCACCTTAGCTTGATCGTCTGATTTTCCATCGTTTCTTTTGCACTTGTCTACTTTTTCTGCACGCGTAACGTGCACACGTGTCAATAGAGAATGAAAGAAGTCCGTTCAAAGTTCCATTTGCTACTTTTGTAATTGTTCCTTTTCCATTCCGTCTGTGCTATCATATATCGTATGTATCTACGCATCTACCTCCGAGCAGTTTGTTTCTCCTTGAAAAGAAGAAAATAACCTCGGGGGATCGGGGGGGGGGGGAATAAGGGGGAAACGTACGTGTTCTCGAGCAGACGAAAACAGACTAATACGGGGTTGTTACCTTTTCTTTTCTGTTGGATAGTAAGTTTGGAGAGATGGTGCAGGTTACGGGGAAACCTGTTGTTTTATTTCAAGTCGCGAGAGCAATGGTCGGAGCCTCTGGGCGTGATAATACTAGAACAATGCTTCGTTCGCATGGAGCAACCGAGCAATCAGATCCCGTATGGATTCAGTATAGGTAAGCGCCCGTCTCTTCTCTTCGAGAAGCTACTCACTTACGCAACAACAAGTCCGCAATAAATGGAACGTCTTTGTAAAAGAGCAGCGTTGAGAAAAACGAAGGATTGATTTCAGTCTTCGACGGAGGTTTGTTCCAAGCGTTGGGTGCAAACTCGGCCGAGGAGAGAGACAGTTGGTTGCAGGCTCTTCAGCTTGCCAGCTACGAGTGCATGCGAAGTCAGTTACTGGCGCTGCAGCAACGCATAGAGGCGTTCAGCGGGCACAAACACGACACCGACATCCAAATGCTACGACTGCAACGTGGAATTTCGGCAGGTTCGCCGCCCTTTGTGTCTCCCTTTCTCTCAGCTATCAAAACAACTATCAGAGTGATTAAAACGACCACCTACTTTATTATAATCTTCCATGAAAATTTTATACATGTCTGAAAAATTTATAGATTTTAAGATCGTCAGTCACGCGTGGTTGACGCCGTCATCAAACGCCGTGTTAATAGAAGCTTGTGTAACTTTTTCTTCTCTCTTGCACTTTGATTTCTTCGCTACGAATATTACACTCGTTACTTTGCTCGTCGTTAATCAAGTTCTAGCGTTAATATTTCCAGTTACCCTGAAATTTCAAACTTGACACTTGTCTCAGATCCTGCTGAAATACCGATATGCGAGATATCGTTGGCGTGCGACAATCTCCTCTGCGACGGTCACGGCCGGCCACCTAACCCGGTTCTAGAAGTAGATGTGCAGGTGAGATGTTCGAAAACCTGGATTAAATACGCGCGAACGGAGGTGGTGGAGGTAAGTTTTCAGACAACCTAGGTCAATGATGGCGAACCTATGACCCGCGGGCCAGACACTGACCCACGCAGGCTTTTTAAATGACCAACGCGTTGATTTTTATAAACTTTTCATCGTATATGTAAAAGAACTTTAATTATTTCTCGAACCCCTCTTTTCAAAAAATGTTAAGAAAATTACAAGTGTTCGGTTAGAGCTTAAAAGTGAGAAATAAATGCATAATTGTTGTGCATCATGGAGGATTTACCCTATATGTACACCTTATGTATACATACAGGTATTTTAAGTCTTAAATGTTATACGAGTTAGTTGTGTCCAAAAAAATTTTATATAGCACTAAAAAACACACTAGATCACATTCTCAGAATGGATAGCTTTGCTAGTTTTTTATATAATAAAAGAGAGAACAGACAATAAAAAATATGAAGAAATAAAGTATATATATATATATATATATATCCAATGTATAGTGCAGGGGTGACTGGGCACGATGTCACCCCTTTTATATCAATTCTTTGACGTCGACATTTC
>NW_025110618.1:0-99417 GCF_011392965.1 Frieseomelitta varia | reverse complement strand
GATTAAAAAAAAAAAAGCGAGTACATCATATTATTAGAAAAAAAAAAAAAAAAAAAGGAAAAGAAAAAGGAAAAAGTAAAAGAGCTGGTGGTTACTTCAGCACTTTCTACTCGAATCGATATTCCGCGAACGTTCGTCGCGTAACAGTCGAAGACAGCACTCGAGAGAGGTTAAACAGCCAGGCTAATACACGATATATCTCGGCCAATATCGACGTGGATACCTCGTTCCCTCTGTATCTAACTTCACCGCCGGCCGATAAGGCCCCTTATTAAGTATCCTATAAAGTGCAGCCGCGCGATTTCCCGTCGCCGGTGCGAAACTTTCGCCGTCCTTTAAGGATCGTCGGGGATCGGCCTGGCCGGTGCTCGAGCGATCGGTGATCGACGTGGAAGGCCTATAAACGCGCCACGGAATGTTGGTCATCGTGCCGCGCAAGGGAATCGGAATCGGTGGCAGTACAACAAATCAGCGATTTTATTCGGCATAACTGCCGCCGGGCCGGACCGACAGCTCTTCATATAGGTTATCTCTTTGCATTACGTGGCCGCTCCAAATGCAGTCTTCAACGTTGCTGCGGTCTCCAACCCGGGAATGCGGTCCCAATCGTCCAGTGATACTCAAACTTGACCCTTCGGTTTCTTTTTAAATGGACGCGACACGCTTCGCTCCGTTCATTGTCCGTGACTTGGGGGAAAAACGCAATTGAGCAGCGTGACGTCTCGAGCGGTAACTCGAAACACCAAAGTCTCTTTACCCTGGCAATCGAGTAAATCTACTATCGCGTTCTGTCTTGTGGAAACAGATGAAATAAAAAATACAGAAAACGACACGGATCATCGTTCAAACAATGAAAAAATTGAGAAGTAACTACGCGTACGGATGATTTTCTTGGAACTTTGCCAACGGTAGATAGCCTCGATTATTCAAACTACTTGGTTGTAAAAAAAAAGAAAAAACCGGATAATCGATCGACTAGAATCGTCGATGGAAAATTTATTGCAAGTATGTGCATTTTATAGTTTATGTATATTCATCATGGTTCAGCATTAGATTGCTGACGTTTGTGTATTAAAAAAAAAAAAAAAGAAAAAAATCGTGTAACGCAAAACACGCAAAAGTATCAACACAGCGTCTCTCTGTCGTAGTGATCGAAGGATGAATCTCATCTTCGTTGAGATTCTATAAAATCTTCTTCTACAACATGTACATATGTGTTGTTGTTATCGCGAAAAGTATCGCGATCGATCAAGATATCGAATTACGTACGAACGTCGTGGCTGATCTCCAACGAAGGTTTGAGAAGCGCTGCATGAGTCTGCCGTATTTCGTGCGGCACACTGACGTGCTGCTAGCACGGCGCGATGCCGCTTGTAACCGGCGAGCTCCAATCCCGGCTATGCGACATACCACCGGCGATATATAACGCGGCGCGTATCGTACGCATACGAGTATTTTCAACAAATCGACCTGGATGCGAGGCGGCTACGCGAGCCCCGAGTCGTTCCGAGAGGACGATGTCCTTGGACGCATGGAGGATGTCCCCCCCTCTGGTAACAAGGCCCTCCGATAAGGGTTGATGTTCCGACGTCGTCGTTACAACACTTTTTACCACGCGAACACACGGCCAATCTGTTCACTGCTACCGAAACGGACTGCGCTCGAATCGTTCATGACTCACTCACCCATCTGACAATTGTTCTTTTGGGGGTGAGATCGAGAGGCGACAGGTGAAACGAGGAGGTGAAACGAGGAGGTGAAACGAGGAGGTGCGTCAGTTCTTTGATTTCAGATCTTTTCGTGACAAACGGCGACCGATTTGTCGAGAGAACAAGTGACGTTACTAGATAGTGAATTGTGTGACGTAGATTACTAATTATAAATTCGTGTACCTGTAATATTTCAATGTACTGTTTGACAGAAACAGTAGATAAAATGAACGAGCTATTGACTTGATTATAAGATTATAAGATCATAGCAAGTTTGGTTGCTTATTTATCAGATTGGCTGTTTGATTCTTATTCTCTTAATATGAAAATTAGGAATCTTCAGACGATTTAGGTTAATTTAGATTATAAAATTATCAAGTTCGGTTATTTATATTGTTTGATTTCTATTAAAATATGGAAGTAGAAACCTTCAGAAGATTTAGATTAATTTAGATTATAAGATTATCAAACCGATGGTTTGATTTCCACTAAACTTTAAAAACTAGGAATCTTCGAAAGATTTAGATCAATTTTAGATTATAAAACTGTCAAGTTCGGTTATTTGTTTATCAGATTGATTGTTTGATTCCTACTAAAGTATAAAAGTTAGGAATGCTCAGAAGACAAAGTCAATCGGTTTACCTTCAAATAACGGGAGAGGCAAATACAGTTCAATGTCACTTAAGTAGTATAAGCGTTGAGAAATGGTTTCTATAGTTGTCACTAAGAGATTTAGTGTGTTTAAAAGTGTCATATATGAATGAACCTTGTAAAAGGATATATGGATTTTGGGCAACAGGTATAAGAGACATAAAGTAGCTTTGGCACCGTTTGCTACGATTCATTGGAAACCAGACGACTTAAGTGACTCGTTTTGGATCGTTTAACGATCGTATAAAATCCGGAACTACGAACGGGCGTAATCTCCTAAGCGCGATACACCGACAACTTTATTATGCACGCAGAAGAGCGTTGATAAGCACGGCCGTAAAAACGCTGGCATCAATGGTATTTAACATCATCTATTTTCAACATTCTGCGTTACTAGCTAAATCTCTCTCTCTCACACCTATTTCATGCATTTCTGCTAGTCATTCACCATTACCTAAATTCCACCATTAACGATACTGCGAACGAACGACGTGATGCTCTTCACATTACAAATACTACTCCCAAATGAGATTGTTTCTATCAATCTCTTGGATACACTGTGATTTATGATTGTTCGATGCTGCTCTGAAATTCGATTATCAGTATAACAATATTGTAATGGTAAATTTATTATAAATTTTATGGTTCAGTTAGTTGTTAGCGGGAGCTGTTTTCATTTCGATTTCTTAATTGCTCGAAAGTTTTTCAACTTTCTAACCGGGCCGGTATCTCAGTAGCAATATTTAGAAAAATGTTTGCAGACAATTTGCTTTGTCTTCAAACATAAAGAATATATTGTAATAGGATCTGGCCACGGATATGGGGATAAACTTTTTAAAAAGAAACTGTATCTGATTGTGTAGCTCTTATTGTAGAATCGTCGAATCGAAGAGGTTGCGAGTTTCTTGAAATCAATTTCTAATTTAAAATTAAAATTTTTTATTACAGTGGTTGAATATCGTGCAAAATAATTCTTGTTCAATTTGTAATGGGGTCTTATACGTTAACGATAAGAAAAAATTAATTCTAACAGTCTAACAGTAAAAGTAACTTATCGGAATTCTCGTAAGATCGTAAAAGTTATTAGGCTGGCTAAAAAGTAATTGCGTCTTTTTCTAAATGGGCATGTACATCTTAAAATGTAACTAATTTCATTTTAAACCGCAGATTCATTGTATAATTTTGTTTCCTTAGAAAAAGAAAATGCACGGTTTCAAAATGAAAGCAACATGAAAGCAACATTGCTTAGCATATTATCTCTAAAAAGGAAAAATATCTGCTGTGCTAACTCGTAAAAAGTTATCTGATGTGTATGATGAAAGAAGCCTTCAAACTACAGCAGTGTCAGAATTGATTTGCTTTCACTACTTGTGAGAACGTCAAATCATTTTTAAAACTGTTTCTTATCGAAAAAGAAGCGAAATCGCAAAATTGCCTGAAAAATGGCAAAAGGTAATCGAACAAACCGATCGATACATCAATAAAATTTTTATTTCTCGTGAAAAGTTCGCCCTTTCATTTGCACGCAAAAAAAAAAAAAAAAACGCAGTTACTTTTTGGCCAACCCGATTATACCTAAAGACCCGAGAGAGAAAGAGACCTACATACGCCGACTATTTGAACGTCACGTCGAAAAACGAGGAACGTTGACGTCGTAGCGAACGAGATAATCATACTTCCAAGCCTGGAAATGGATCGGTCCATGACGAAATTGTCCCCCGATCCGTGAAAAAGGATAGAATGAAAAAAGCGAGTCGAGTTGGAATCAGATCTAGATTATTTCAGATCTTTTCCCAGCCGCTTCCGGCTGGCTGGCATGCTCTTCCGGAAGATTTACGCGGCACATTGTTTCGTAATCGTGAGCAGCCCGGTTCTCGTCAGGTCAGTGAACACTCACACGTGAATGCTATCTCCTCGGATGCTCCGAATGCGAGGAAAAGAGCCCGACGTCGGACAACGGAATCAGGGAGCCGGTACACCCTGGCTGGCTGGATAGCTAGCGGTTCGTTCAGATCTAGATCGCAGATTTAACTGCAAATATTAATTAGGCTAGGCTGCGCTCGTGAATCCTAACGGATTGCGTCACTCTTCCACCGATTCTAATCCTAGACGAGTTGGCCTTCACGAAATTCACCAACGGAAGCCTTCCTTGTGTTTAAATTGCTGGTAATATAACCGATATTCGACCTTTATGTCTGAATAAAAAGAGAATTCGAGCTTGTGAGCTTCGTACGAGTCGAGTGAAACATGAACCTTTGATCTAAATCTTCGTCCTTTATTTGAAAGAAACTCTACTCCACACTTGCGAAGACTCCTGTTACCGACATTCATTCATCACGTTCTCTGATCACTGAAGACCAGAATTTTCTGTCTCAACTCAATTTCTTCAATGTTCCATTCACTTTGTTGCCTCTGTGCATATTCAAGTCTCGATTTCTATTAACTATCTGGCAAATGTGGGAGTTAAGGGTTGTGCGAGAACCCGAAAATATCGGGAACACGATGGTCGGGACGAGTCGGGTTCCCGAAAATTTCGAGAACTCGGCGACCGCTGTATAGCAGTCTACAAAATATGTAAATACACAGTTCAATTTCTCCTGCCAGTGAAGTTATTGGAAACACGGATTCTAAGAATCCTGTCACCTAATGTAAACGAACGTGTGACTGCGTGCTTAGTCCTTGGATATTATGTACGCTGCTGAACAGTATCGCGGAGAAACTCGGGGAGGTCAGACGTATATTTCAAAATCTGTGTGAATTTAATAAAGACTAAAAATCTTTAAAACCAATGTCGAGTGATAGTGAGAGTGAAGTTGTGGTAGCAGGAAGTAGTGCAGAAGATATCGTGCAAAGGAAAAAGATAAATAGAAGCTGTTTGGGAACATTTTCAAGAAAAAGACGATACAAAGGCGGGATGCACGCAGTGTCACCATGAATTTAAAACTAGGTATGTAAATACTACTGTTTTATTACGCCATTTGAGGCATATGCATTCAAACATTAGTATATGTACTAGAAAAGAAACTGAATCGACATAAAATTTGACGCATAAACAAAATGATACGCGAAAGATTGTTAAACCAAAAGATATAACAAAAGGCATTGCTCGAATGATGGTTTTAGATCTGCGACCTTTATAATATAGTTGAAGGCTGTAATGAATTATTTAAGCTTGTTCCCAATTCTTTCCCAAATCCCAACTCTTTTGGGAATCCCTTTTGGGAATTCTTTCGAGGATCTCGAAATTTTATTACCCGACCTGACCCGATATTTCGGATTCTCGCACACCTCTAGTAGCAGTATAATATAACTACAAAACTCGAGTCTCCGAAGCATTGATATCGAACGCTAACTTTTTTGGCACTAAAATTGTACAACGAAGTTCAAATTAGCGTCAGGTGATATATGCAGAGGAGCGTTAAAGATTTTAACTTTCTCACCTCGTTAAATCAGCAAATATGATTCACACGATTTTGAATATAAAATAAATCCAGGCGATTAAATTAGAACTTAATTAAATCAGAGAGATGTTCAACACCTTCGCAAGTTGAATTCACAATTCAATAAAACCTGTATGCTTATTTTAACAACTGCTCGGTATAATGAATTCTCGAAGGTGAAGGCAAAGTGGCAGGCTTGATAAAACGACAGTCGGATATCGTGCGTTTAATTATCAATCAGAGACGCCAGGACTCCTCGCGTGGTTGACTCCTTCGCTTCCCTCAGGCCGGAACTCGGTACGCGGTATTTATGCGTAATATAGCCGGTCGAATGTATCGTAACAAGTATATACCTATGTACGCGTTGAGATATATTTGTTACAGTCGAGCTGAGACGCGATGCCTCCTTTTTTATTATGCATTGTGCACTAACGTGCGGCTTGTGATGCGCAGCTCGTGTGCTTGTGTACACAGGTGTGCGCGCGCAAGCGTAATCAACATCAGATAACAGATCTCGATCCGTCGATGACAGGAACACGGTATCCCCGGTGGTAATCGCCGCGGAGCCGCTTCCCGTTCGCCTTCGAGGAATGAAATTACCGTCTTCCACCTTTGTTCCTCCGTGTTGCCACGATTAAGTCCCAATTGTCTGATACGTGAGTGAGCCGCGAACACGTTTCGTTAACTCTCTTGTCTTGTTAATCCTTAAACGACGACAGACTTAAACGTTGCGTGTCAATAATTTCTGAGACACGTTTTAAGCTTCTACGAACTGTAACACGTACACATATACGAATACGTACGCGCGCTGAAACACAAGTACTAAAGTATTTTTTTGTAGGATCTTTCATTCATTCATTTAGAATTCCGATTTAATCTAAACTAATAACACCTGACAGCAAGAAAGAGAAGAAAGAGAAAATCGAGGGAAATCGAGCGCGAGTTAAAGAGAAAAGAACAGTCTGGATTTCCGCATGAAACAGGAGAGAGAGAGAGAGAGAGAGAGAGAGAGAGAAGACGGGAACGAGCGCGATGAAATAACACGATTTGCCTGCTTATGCAAGGTAATTGCTTTCTGGACTGAGTTATATCGTGTATCTGTTCATGCTAACTTAGCCATGGCAGAGCGTGGTTAATTCGTCTTCGCCTTTTTTTTTTCTCTCTCGTTGGAACAAGCAGTTTAATTTTCGTTTTGCAAATGAGACGACCATTCGTGATAAATGGCGGAACATTTTGGAAAGAGTTGCGATCGTAACAATCGATTCGAGACACTGGTTTTCCTTCCGCACGGTGCTTCCGAGAAAATGAAAATCACCGTTTCTAACGTTCGAGATTTTCCAGAACTCGCGGAGAAGTTGCCTGTGCTGATGATTGAAAGAGCGGTGAATGAAACGTGGCGGAATACCGCGAGCGGGAAAGTTCCATGGAACTGCATTTGCAAACCTTTGTCGGCAGGGCCTGGTTACTTTACTTACTTACTTTCCCGCTCGTCTCTCTCGCATTCGACACGGTAATTTTCGGTATCGTTAAATTTCACGCGTAATTAAACGACACGGAGGGTAGAAGTCATTTCATGGACGTGTCCGTTGAATTGAACTTCCTGAAGCTTCTCGTAGAATTTACTTCGTACACCGGACCCGATTACACTGGTTTTAAAGTCCAACGAAAAAGTCCCCTTTTTGTCAGATAACACAATACAAACCTGTTCTAATTCTGCGCAGTACACTCGAATATTCCTTCAATTTCTTCGCAAATTGGAATTTATCTCAATGAAACTTCTATCTACGATCGATCTAGTTCCGCTTTGTAATTCAAAAACCATAAGAGAAAAAAGAGGAAAGAGAAATTCCAGAATATGTACACACATAGTCTGGGTACTTCCGACGATAGTAGGGCCGCGAAAGATACAAGCGTCAATGTTTAAATTTCTTCGCAACAAAGCATTTCATTTTGTCAGATTAATACAACACGCAAATTCAACAGATAACCTGTCCTAACTCTGCGAAAAACACTCGAATATTTCTTCAGTTTCTTCGCAAATCGGGACTTATCTCAATGAAACTTCTATCTACGATCGATCTAGTTCCGCTTTGTAATTCAAAAACCATAAGAGAAAAAAGAGGAAAGAGAAATTCCAGAATATGTACACACATAGTCTGGGTACTTCCGACGATAGTAGGGCCGCGAAAGATACAAGCGTCAATGTTTAAATTTCTTCGCAACAAAGCATTTTCATTTTGTCAGATTAACACAACACGCAAATTCAACAGATAACCTGTCCTAACTCTGCGAAAAACACTCGAATATTTCTTCAGTTTCTTCACAAATCGGGACTTATCTTAATGAAACTTCTATCTACGATCGATCTAGTTCCGCTTTGTAATTCAAAAACCATAAGAGAAAAAAGAGCAGAGAGCAATTAATGGCGGACACGTACACACGCGGGTTGGATATTTCCGACAATGGTAGGGCCGAGAAAGATACGATGTCGTTCGCAGTGTAACCCCCGTGACGGTGAACGGTGTTGAACAACACATTTGAGGAATCCTAGCAAGTCCTCGTTAGGGTTTCCGCGCGTCCCGGAACACGCGAGGCAGCCATAAGGGACACGGTTTCGCGGCTGTGGTTTAATGGGAAAGCACGGACTAGTTCTGGTAACGGCGACTCAGCCACCCGAGCGTATTTATTGCCAACCGCGGACATGAGCGATGGTTCGCGCATAAAATTAGCGATACCTCCTAATTGTTATTGCTTATGTGTCGGACGTCGCCGCGATAGCGGCTAATGTACGTTTATTTGTCAGGGAAACGAGGCGAGTTTCATGCGCGCTTGCCTTCTCTTGTTCTCCCTTGTGTTCGCAAATTAGCCATTTATTAACGTTGTCGCGCTTCCTTTTCTGCCTTTTCGAACTTCGACTTTCCTTGTCTCTATCGATGTACTTTCTTTTTTTTTTTTTTCATCTAGGTTGAAATGTTGCATGGTTTTGTGAAGAAAAGTTCCGTTGGGAAGTAGAGTTTAATTTAATTAGTAGGGGAAATTTTATGAATCATATGATGAATATGAACATCCTCGTCAAGATATTTTAATGTTGCAAATTACAACGTGTCTAATCATTATATTTGATAACAGGAAAAAGAAAAAAAAAATAACAAAGTCTGTAACTTGTAGCTAGAAATTTGTTCGAATCCTCCGTCTAAAAATTCAATTTCAACAACGATACATCCTCGAACGAAACATCCGGTAGTCGCTAAACACCAAGTAGAAGAGTCCACCAAGAAGGATCACGAGTACGAAGGAAAACGCTCGACGATTCGACACACGCGGTATAACGTTTTCCCACGCGCAACCATGTGCATATCGCTCAGAATTATTACACGCATACAGATTGCCCGATATACGTAGCGCGAACAGGCAGAAAGCAGAACGTACACTCGAACACGTACGCCTGCTCCCAGAGGCTTGAACGAGACCAGGAGTGGCGAACACACGCTCGCGTACAACTCACGTACAGAAACGCGGTATGATTTTCTATCGAGAGGGGAAACCATGGTCGGGTGGTGCGTCGGTGTAGTATCAGAGACCGCAGATACAACTATGCCCGCTTCCTTCCATATTAAATCCCGAGCGAATCGCGAATCTCGCCCGGTGAATTGCCCTGGGACACGCACCAGTCCTCCGGCCGGCCGTGGTAAACGCAAGGACGCGTTCCTTCTTCACGGGGTGAGAACCTCGACTCCGTTTTTAACCCCTCTCGATGGCTTTGCCCTCGTGTAGGAATTACAATTCGCGTCGAAGCGATTTCTCCGCGGAGAAAATTGAAACGGGGAGTCGTTTCGGAGTCGTGATAAACAAGAAACGATAACGGCGATAACGAAAGATTGATGAGATGGTGTTCTTACATGGTACTCAGAAATTCTGAATAAAAGGGAGACGTTGGTATAAACATTTCAACGCGTTGATCATCACGTGATACGGAATATTTTTTATTATATCTTTTATATTGAATATAAATTGTATTATATTTTAAATTTATAATTATTTTATATTAAATTGTATTATATTTTTTTTCATATTGAATTTTCATGAAGCATCATGCCTATTATTTCGCACTGTTTTATTTTATTTTTATTTTTTCAAGTATTCTTAATAATATTAGAAGAATAATAATTAAAAGAATGATTAATGAAAATAATTTAATATTATTAAAAATATTCTTTTTTTCTTTTGATATTATTTTGTCTTATTTCTATCATCTTCAAAACATGCTGGTCACCAGTGACCATTCGACGCGTCAATTTCATACCTTCCCTTTATATTTCAACTTGAAGTTTTAGTTTTTAAAAGTGAAAATTTTACCAGTAGATCTCGTCGAAGATTCAGTGATTCGTGTTAGAAAAAAACCTCACGAATAACAACTCGTCAAACGATAATCGTTCCTCGAGAGAACGAAACACTGTTGAGAATCAACAGAAAATCTCCAGCCTCCAATTTTCCACAAGAAGAAAGAGCACGAGCAATGACAAAGTCATCGCTCTGCTTCCTCCCTCTCTTTCCCTCCACGCGAATCGGGCGATCGCGCGTGCCAGGATATAATGTAAGAACTTTATTCGCGGCGATCAATATAAATACACGAGATTATGAGCGGCACGGGGAGAACTCGAGTCCTAGGCTCGCGAATCGTGCGTACGTTCTCCGCCTAATTCCACCGATCTCTGGTCTCTGCTTCAACGATTCCATTAGCGGTTCATGCGTTTCTCGGACGAGACGCGACCGACGCGATCCTTGCCGATAATAAATGGCTTCAGTGAACTTTCATGGAACTCGGTACAGCGAGACGGCCGCATAACGCGTTAACGATACGCGTTGCAAGCATCGACGATCGGCTGGCGGCCATTTGGTGTCTGCCCATTGAAAGGGAAATTGGTAACGGTGGTTCTTTGATCGTTACGGTAGTTTGGTACTAAGATTAATTCTTTCACTGTTAGGGAAGTCTTGTTCGTTGGAACGTTCGAAGTGTACGGCAGAGTTAATTTATTAGTTTCTAATTATTTTGCAAAGATTTTGAATCCATTTTAAGATAAATATTACTTAGTTAATAAAAGTAACTTATAAAACACAATATTTTGAAGATACGAATTTTGTAGATTAAATGTAGAAGGGTAAAAAAGTAATCCTATATACGTATTTTATGTAAATATTTTTTTTGCGAGAACTATATATTAATTTTTAATATATAAAGGATTATTTGAAATTCATCAGTGTAGAATAGTATTATTAATAATAATATTAATAGTATTATAATATAATAGTATAATCATATAATAGTATTATAATATAATAGTATAATAATATAGTACTATTATAATATAATAGTATAATAATATAATAGTATTATTAATAATAATAGTTTAAATAATAGTATTGTTAATAATACTATTAATATAGAATAGTATTATTAATAATAGTTTTTACACCCACTATAGAACAATCCTTTCCCGGTGTCAAGTACAGTAGGATGACTCTAGGAGAGTAAACGGAACAGCATTTTTTTCTTCCCCGGCGTCTGATTCAAGCGTCGTTTTGTACATCTCCCTCGCCGTCAACTCCGCTTCCGGCTCGCGTCCGGATAATGCAACGGCGCATAGAATGCGCACAAAAGCGCATGCTCACATCGGTCTTAAACCACGTCTCCTAATCGGTCGTAAATCACGTCTCGTTATGCTTGCAAATGTAAATACATCTTATTTCACTGGAACGAGGGAAACTCCTAAACAGAGGACGACTGAAGTGGGCAAAGGCGACGAAAAAAAGGAAAAAAGAAATCTGGATGTACAAGATGAAGGGAGAGAGACAAAAAAAGAGAGGAAACCAGTGTATTAACGACAAGATCGTCGCGCGATCATCGGGCTAGAAAAATTCCAGCCGCGGAAACGTTAGATCTTTTTACTACGAAGTAACATTCGCGCACTGCAGACAGTTTAATTACACGCTCTAGCAAAAGGTTGATGCACGTTTGGAGGTAATCTCTCGAAAATTATGCCTTGGCAACACGCTATCGACTTTCGGCACATAAATTTCACGGCGACGCACGGCTCACAACATTTTCAGTCCCTGTTTAAAGACTCACCGATCTCCGACAGACATTCGCAACGTTGATCCTCCGTCGTTTATTTCATTTCTTTCACTCGTTTCCACTCTTCGACGTATCTTTCTACATGGTATACACGGGCACGTATTCCATGTTTGCGGTTCAACCATTCATCGCTCTGATGTTTCGCGATGAAGAATAGCGAGCGTCGTTCGCCTCTGCGCGAAATTAATTGCAATGATAAGCTCTAGGATAGTGAATCGAAAATAAAGATAGCTTGCAGAGATCGTTGAGTAACATAGAGTAAAAAAGAGTGACTTGTGACATAGATCAGGTACAGCTCAAAAGATTTTGCGACGCAATTGTTCTGTTCTATACGAGAAAAATTACTGTGCATTTTATCATCGATCACGATATACTATATAAATTTAAAAGAGAAGCTATTAGATTTGATAGGAATAATATACAGGTGATGCCTCTAATACGATTTACTATTATTAACGATATTGCGTAATACTATATAAATATGATATACTATATAAATTTAAAAATGTGGCTATTGGATTCGATAGGAATAATATACAGGTGGTGCCTCTAATACGATTTACTATTATTAATAATATTGTGTAGTACTAAACTCGTAACTCTCTGCTGGAACATGCGAGTAAATTTTCTCGTAGTTACAATGTAACACATTATCTGTTGGGTTTACGCATCACGTTTTGAATTTCAATTGTTTTACGTGAGCTGGCAACGATATAAATGAAAGAAAAGGGAGAGAAAATCAGAGAGAAAAAAGTTCTTTTCCGCGCAATTACGATTCCTTTCCTGGTGTTTAAACGGTACGGCGCGCGGCAAGGGCAAGGGCAAGAGCTAGCCTAATCACATCTTAATTAATACATACACGCGCGCTTCGACTCGACCGAAGAACGAATCATTTCTTTGGCTGGCCATTTTATCCGCTGCCGGACTTGGCCCAGGTGCAATTAATCTGATAAGCGTACAACTCTTACGCGTTACTTTCTCTACCTCGAGTTGAACATTTACAGAGGTCAGAGCCGTGTGATCTATGCAAGATTCGAAAGATATGCCAGTTTGTCGTGAATTTGCCTTGTACAGTTCGCGATCTAGCCACCGTTACGGCCGTCTTTTCGACGGAAAATTGCAGCTTCCATCGTTCTTCGTTCATTTAAATTCAATTCCTTTAATCGAGTCTATTTCCCCTTACTCTGTTTCTTTTTCTTCAAAAAGTACTTGTACTTTTAAGATCTTCAACATTGAACGTCGAATTTAAATTTCAATCGAAAATAAAATTCAATATTCAATTAAATTCTGAAATTGCAGACGTTACAAAGTCATCATTTCTAACACATTCAGTGCCAAGCTAAGCGAAATGTCCCAAAACGCGACACGTATCAAAAGAATTTTAAAAACACGAAAAATTGTATACTTTTTAGAACTTTTGGAGAGAATTTTGTACGTATGACGCCAACAATTGCTTTCTTGTCTTATATTTATTAACGAATAAATGCTTGACGCGAAAATGAGTATCACCGTGTACCAAATTTGGCAGTGAATGTGTTAAAGAAAAAGGAGCTCTTTGTAACACGATCGTCTTTTGACTTTTTAACTTTTGAAATCAATCAATCTGGCTTCTGGAGTGACTTATATATATATATGATTAAACGGTGAATTCAATTCTATACGTCGTAATACCATCGTGAAACAGCGTTCCGAAAGGGCCAGGGGCCTTTGAATCAGATCGGAGATGTGGCGGCCGATCGTCAAGGTGCGCAACGGTCTGCACCTAAATCGATCGGCAACGATCACAGGGACATCGGCGACCGGTTACGACGAGGTGTTCGCATCTGCTGCTGCCCGGGTAGAATCCCGTGACTTTAGGAAATTGCACGGCCACGTAATACGCGTGTACGTAGCATATACAAGGCAGGCGTGGCGCGTCACGGCGCGGCAGGTGCTTCGCGATGCGCTACGCTAAGCAACATCGGAGGAGCTCGGTCAACGAGCCATCGATGAAGTCTCCTTAATAGGAGGCTCTGGCTTTATGGGCCACTTTGTATGGGCAATTTCACTTTAATGGGTATGCTTCTTTTTATCGAAACGCGTCCCATGCGTCAAGAAAATATGTAAAGTACGCACGCTGCCACAATATTACACACCCTTCGATTTGTCCTTCTCTTTTCGGTATTTTTCTACCATTTTCTCCCTTTTTTTACTCGGCCAGAAGAAAGAAGGGCGAATTACGTTTTCAACGGGTATCTGTGTCCTGTAAAACGTGTATCGTTCTTATCGATGTACGCCAGAAACGATACTCTCGCCTTTTTCTCTCCTTCCTTTCTTTCTTTCTTTTTTTTTTTTTTTTTCATTATTAACCGCAAGATCGCGTGACTTTGAGGGAACAAAGGAACAGTTTGTTCTGAAGACTACATATTTTAATAAAAAATTACAGTTCTCGGGGCACACCGATGGAAAGAGCGTATTATCGCGTGGTCGCGGGAAAATATGTGGTCGCTATGGTATTTAGGGAGGCTTGTGGGGATCGAGCCGAAGGCGTGTTGTTTCGGAAAAAAATGCATTATCATATTTTTTAATTATTGCAAGAATCTTCATCATCTCGTTGCGGTTCGTGTTCGTTTAGTTAATGATAATCAGTATGGTAAAAAGGACAGTGCGTTAAACAATAATTTTAATTTTTTTTTTTCACCTCGTCTCTCCCTCCCCTCCTCGTCCCTGTTTTATTTGTCTATATCTACTCACGATCTTACATGTGCTGTATTGTTGTAACAAAACGTTCCCGCGAAAGCAGCATAAACGGACAGGCTGTAGAAGGTGACGCGGCGCCTGTTCTCTCTCTCCAAGAGGGATGGGCCGCGTGTAAAGATCGCATGCTGCCTGAACATTTAGCATTAATTGCATATCGGTTTTGGCAGGTGGTTGCCAGTCATATAGGATAAACATCTCCACTCAGTAACCGGAACCTGTGCCATAGATGAATAATTATGAACTTCAACGTACGGAATACCGTGTCGGACGCTAACTCTATCAGGCGATTCGAAATCAAGATTCGGCGCTCCGTAAATATCGGTTATCGACCGACGCGCTTCGAGTCTATTATTCATCGAGGGGAAGATTCAAGGCGATGATTATTGAACGAATTTACTTGAGATATTATCGACGAACTTTTCCATCCGAATTTTCACTCGCAACGCGTTTACTCGCAAATTGATGACGACAAAGTTATTAGACGAAATTACAAAAGGGATAATATTCGGAAAGGAGAATAGAAAATCTAATATTTTACAATTCGAAGTTGATCAACAATATTTCATCATGCTTTTGCGAGACTTCGACGCAAGAAACAAGTTGACATTATAAAAATAAAATACGAGAAATTTAAGGTATACCAAAGATAATGGAAATTCTCAAAAAATAGGAACAATTATATCGACTGGTATTCTAGCATTTCGATCATTAATCACTACGAGCGATTTATTTCGAATAACAACATGAATGTGCAGCGCAGCAGCCTCTAACGAATATTCTCAGATAGTGGTAGATTAATCGCCATGAGAATAAATCGCTCGAGCTTCGAGGAACAAAAGAAATCACAATCATATTACGCGCTGTAAGTAATGATTCTGAAACAGCTGAAACAGGAAACAGAAACGTTCGCTCGCGACAGCGAGATGAACGATTTTTTAATGCAACAGGATCGCGTAACGATACGATCGCCGGTGTATGCGAGCGCGCGCGCCTCAATTATTAGGAATCGAGGAAACTCCAGTTCGACATGGTTTGCCGGATCGGTGCCACGGGAACTTAACGAGATCCCAGATTTTTTAATTAATACAGTTGGCACATCCCCCCGGTAGCTGGGAACTCGAGGCTCGCGCGCCGCCTCGTCCTGAGAACGACGAAATAATGCAGGCGATTATGTATGCGCCGGTATCTTCGCGGCGAATCGATGATCGTCATCAAGTTCAGACGATCGCCGGCTGATGAACGCGCGCCGCTTCTAAATCGCGAACCTTTCGCGCGTTATGGATTCATCAGGGTCAGATTAGCCAGCCATGGGATCCGCGCGAAACGAAGCGATGATTTACGCGCCCGCTTCCGAGGAATTTTTCCTGTCATTGTGAGTTGCTGCACGACACGACACAGGAAAACGGTACAAATTGGGCGTTGATACGATTTATCGGTTAATTGCGAGGAGATTTCATTTACAATCATTTTCTTTGTGGTGTAAACTTTAAAGTTACGATGAAAATAGGATAACTCCATCTTTATTTCTGTATCCTCGATTTTTGTACCTGCTTTTGGTTTCAATAAGATCTATAGTGTCCTCTACATAAAGATGTTTTTCTTTGAGATAAAGAGTAACCATATATCGAATTCTTCATTTCCATCGTCATGTGTAATTATTGCGATTATTTTATCATTAATATATTCTTCACTGGAGTCTCTCATTTGTAAAACTGACCAGTTTATAATATTATGGTCGACGCGTCTTTGTTCACACCACTCAAGTCACTAAAAGTATTCGATTACCCGCAAGCGCTAAGAAGGTGTTAAAACATAGTAAAAACGTGCTAAAAGGTCGTGACTCGTTGCATTCTAAATGAAGTCATCGCCGAAACGAAAGATGCTTATCAAACGATAAAATTTAAGACCCTGGTGATTTGAAAACGTTCCGTGTTCGTATAAAATAAGTACAAACAAACCATTTACTCATAGCGAACGATTAAATTCTTTTATAATGAAAAACAACTAAATATAATACATCGTGAAAGCAAGTATAACATATTTTTCACAAGACATACGCTACCACGTATTAGATATGCACGAATGGATATTTTAATTACTTGTCAATCGTCTATGTTACAACAAGAACTAAATTATAACATACATTCAAGATTTTAATACAGATCTGTTTGATAATATGTACGTTCAGTATTAGGAAATTTCTCGTAACCTACGAATCGGAATGTTACATATTTTAATTAATGTAAAATATTTTACGTTTGGCTCAGATTGGCAAAACAAGCATTGACAAACTTGACAAGAAAAAAAATTGCAGAATAATTATCTCCGTACGTTCAAGAGATTCTGCGCTTGATACAACAAATAGTTTTAACTGTCTGTTAATAACAAATAATAATCGTATTGCAACAATGCAACGCGCGTTCACGAAGATATTAAATTCACCCCCGATCCTGATTCAAAATTACTCGGCGAGCAGACTCGTTCCAAGGAAAACTTTTCGACGGCACTCGTCGACGTGCCGGGTACGCGCGGATACGATCCGCGAATTTATTACTTAATAATGTCAAGCGGCCGGCTTAATTATTTCACGGCGAGCGGCCTATCTCCCGGCCGTTCTCTTGCTCCTTCCGTTTACATTTTAACGGTTCTCCACTTCCTCCTGGTCTCGATCGACCGGTCGTCCCCGCGCGCTCTCCTCCTGCGCTGCGTGAAGATCGGCGAGGATCTAGCGCGCATGCGCGTTCGCCAGCGCGCCGGGATATACCACGACGCAGATCGCGCAACCGCGCCGCTGCTGCTTGCAAAACCTAACCAACCAGCCGCGCGCTTCACGTGTGATCTCAAGCAGAAAAAAAATGGTCTGCCGGTCCCGATAAGATCGTCTGGTTAAAGCCAAACAAACTATTCCATTAATTCGTAAAAGAAGAAATTTTTCGCCGGCCGGTTCGCCGGGAGGAACGACTCTAGAAAAAGGTGGGCGAAACGCGGGTCGAGGGGAGGAGGGAGAAACCGCCAGCCCACTTTTAGCAACTGACGTCGCTTTCCAACCGTATAAGAGTGTCTCTTTCCCTTAAACGCAGTCACCGGACAAATTTCTTTTTATCTAGACGAGCTTAGTCAGCGGCTGTGATAATTACATTCGACAACGGGAGAAGCGACGGGGAAATAGTTTGTGCACCGGATACGTCGGAAAGAGCAGCGCTCGCCACGCTTTACGAAAGCGTAAAGATGTATAAAGCGTGTACACGTTACGCTGTTCTTTATTTCTTTCGTCGTATCTATAGAAGAAGAACTGTTACGCAAGAGGGAAAAAAAGAAACAAAGGGGAGGATAGTTGTCAAAAATCGTGAAACTTCCTGACGTACCCTTCCTGGGTCTCTTTGAAACGTTTTCGATGGCGGTATCGTGTTTTGGGATCGCCGCATATATTTACCAGCCGGCTACAACGTGATACTGCTTTAATGCTCGAGCGATAATGGCCGTAATATTTGGAACAACGGCGAGAAGTGGCCGTGCTAAGTATGTACGTGGTACATGCTGAAACTTGAAGGCGCATCCGATGTCTGTCTCTCACCCACCCTTGTTACGTCAACTCGTTTATTCGCTCAATTTGATAACTTTAAAGTGACTTTGAAAAATGTCGCAACATTTGGAAACTTCGTTGTTAGACTAGATTCGACGGCAGATAAACTAGGTGCTGTTTTTGCGCGAGCGTTCCAACTTTTTCTGCTTCAACGAAACAGGACAGGGTTTTGGATTGCCAGTTAAACCCGAGATTGAATTCGAAACCAAACCAAAACTGAAACGAAACCGAGAACAGCTGACAAATATTCGAATTGAAAGGCTTCTCAACGACCACTCAATAAGTGATCTTTTCTCGCGAGGAAGGCCGGGGAATCCATCCTTTCTCGAATCTCTCCGAAAATCGGGCGTTTCCAAGCTGCTTAAACGCATCGAGAGCGGCCGCCTTTGACAATTACGATCCTCCGGTTCGATCTCTGGCAGCGTTGAAGTAGGAAACGACACTCGTCCTGAATCCAGTAATCCGGTCATTTGCAGTTTCAGCCGTAAAAATGTGTCCTCCTTAAATGTCATTATCGCCAGTCGGACCTTTTTTCAAGGACGGCCTTTTTTCACTCGACGTCATTGTGCCGCGGATAATCTTCGACGGAGAAACGACCGAGGAGTGGAAACACGCGCTACCCGTTCTCCGCCCTTTCGCGGAAGGCCCTTGGCCGACAAACGAGCCGCGCGGACTTATCAGACCCTTGCAAAAGCGATTATCGCCCAATAACCGAGCTACCAGGTGGTGGAGAATCGAGCATCGATTGTCCAGCACGCAGTTTGTACACGCTGCTGCAACGTTTATTGGGTTGTTAGGGAAACCTTGCTACCCCCATTCCACTGTCACGAGGAGAAAGGTTTTGGGCGCAGGCTGCGAGATTTTCCATCGATACACTCGCCAATTAGGCAGTAACGTACAAATTGGAAGCGAATGTCGGGAAGCGGAAGGAGATTTGGGTGTGGCGAAAATGAAAGACACGCGCGAGAATTCGTCGACGAATGAACGACGCTAAATCGTAGAAACTAAAGATGTTCTATGAATTGAAATTCACACATTTTTGGAAACACAGTTTGTATTTTTCAATACAGCATTCATCATCACGTCAATCTGTAGAAATAGATTTGAATTTTGTTCAAAACTCCACTTCTCTGGCAAAGGTTCATGGTAAACCAAAAGAGAAGTTCGTGAGTCTCGAGAGAGGAATTTCGTGGATCCGGTTTCTCCTAGAAGAGCGAGTGTTTCCGGCCTTTCGTCTACCTGACGGAGAAAGTACTTGCTCGGCGCTAGCTAGCGTACGTTTCCACGATGGCGTAGGCTTATTGGGGTGGACGGCTCATCAGATAGCATTTAAATCGTGGCACTCGTCGTTGTACGGAGATCCAACAGCGGGCTTGACAATGTTAAAGCGAGGCCTGTGTGCGTGGCCATAGGTAAAATGCCACGCGACCACGGGGCCAAAGTCCCTGTCGACCTAAAAGCCCATAGTTCGCACTGGCCCGTAGATGTCCGTCGGATAAGACGACATCTTGAATTATATTCAGCCGGTGCGGCCGGGTACCTATCCGGATGAGTTTCGGTCCCCGAGATAAAGTTAATAGCTTTATTAACTGTGGGAAAAGCTGGCCACGTCACGGGAGCCGCGCGTTTTTCTTGTTTCCCTCTCCTCAACAACGGATTCCTCGCGGGATCGAGGGATTCTTGCATAAAATGTAATTTGCATCGATGCTACGTTGATAATGACGTTTAGGTGTAACTGTAGTTAACTTACTCTATATTTTATATAGAGCGTTCTATTCAATTTTTACCGTGAGTGCTCTGTGCAAATTAATTTATACCAGTTGAATTGACGATGAATATTTGAGTATCTTTGGGAAAGAAGTAGAGAATGTTTAAGTTGAACATTTCAAAAGAATGCTTCCCCATTTGAATGATAAAATGAGACAAATTTTCACGAACAATTAAAAAATTCTTCTATGACTCTTTTAACGAATTAATTAATTTGCACCAGTGTTGAATTGACGATGAGTATCTGAGTGTCTCGGAGAAGAGATAGAGAATATTCAAGCTGAATGTTTTATGGAGAATGCTCTGTGCAATTTTTAAAAGAATGCTTCCCCCATTCGACGAGGAAATTCGAAAAACTTTTACAATCAATTCAAAATCGAAAAGAAATCCTCAATTTGTTCATCTGGCTCGTCTAACGGATAATTTAACCAACTTCAAATTCATCTGAACTGGAGACATTCTCACAGAAAGGCCAACATCAAGTGGAGGCTTGGAGTGTCCTCGGTGGTACTCGGCGCGACAATCACGATCGAGACTTTTCCACAAGATCCTCCGTACCGATTGGCCTCGTCCCACCTCGAAAATTCTCCCGTGCGCTAACGAACCGGCCAATCCTTTCACAAGTCTGATATTCTCACCCCGATTGAATGGAAGCAAAGTACATGCCGTATATACTACGCGTACGCTTGCTAACCCGATGAATCGATACGGCATGAAATCGAAGGGTGATCGGGATGATAGGCACCGGATCGATCTTATCAGTTTCGCGCGTAATTACGCGTGTTGGGCACACATAGGACCAGCGAGTGCTATTGTACAACCCAACTGATGCACACGATGCCAAAAAAGAGAGAGAGAGAGAGAGAGAGAGAGAGAGAGAGAGAGAGAGAGTGTGTGTGTGTGTGTGTGTGTGTCATACGGCGTTGACCTTAACGAAGATATCGGTGGATCACATGAGTTGAACGTGACAGGACGGTGAGAAGGGGCTTTATCCAGATAATTAAATAGCAGGAACAAATAAATATACTAATTTATTTGTTATAAATACTGGTAATTGAATAACAGGAACAAATAAACATACTAATTTATTTGATGAAATATCATTTTCATTCCATAAAATACATTTCCACAATCAGAAAATGAACTATTTCACATTCATTTAACTTCTAGCAGTCAGTATTCTTATTTTAATCATTCAACTTCTCCGATTTCTACAATCGATGACGTCGATTTAATAATTGTAATAATTGTAATAATTGTAATAATGTAATAATGTAATGTAATAATTGTAATGTAAAATGTAATAATTTAATGATGTATATAGCGCATATAATAATTTCCCAGCAACAAAGTCACTTAAGTATCATACTGAAACTTAGATCCCATTAGAGCGAGAAAAACAATGAGAAATTACAAAATGACGAAATGGATACCAGAACCTTGGCCTTAAAGAAGTTATCGGTAGATCACATGGGTTGAACATAACAGAACGGTAAGAAGGGGCTTTATCCAGATAATTAAATAGCAGAAACAAATAAACATACTAACTTATTTGATAAAATATCATTTTTATTCCATAAAATACATTTCCACAATCAGGAAATGAACTATTTCACATTCATTTAAATTCTAGCAGTATTCTTATTTTAATCATTCTACTTCTCCGATTTCTACAATCGATGACGTCGATAATTTAGAATCGAACTATATATATAATGCATGTAATAATTTAACGATGCATATAGCGCATACAATAATTTCCCAGCAACAAAGTCACTTAAATATCATACTGAAACTTAGATCCCATTAGAGCGAGATAAAACAATGAGAAATTACAAAATGACGAAATGGGTACCAGAACCTTGGCCTTAAAGAAGATATTGGTGGATCACATGGTTTGAACGTGACGGGGCTGCGAGAAGGGACTTTATCCAGATAATTAAATAGCAGGAACAAATAAACATACTAACGTTTTTGATAAAATATCATTTTCATTCCACAAAGTACATTTCCACAATCAGGAAATGAATTATTTCACAGTCATTTAAATTCTAGCAGTCAGTATTCTTATTTTAATCATTCAACTTCTCCGATTTCTGCAGTCGATGAATTAGAATTGAACGATATGTATAATGCATGTATATAGCACATATAATAATTTCCCAGCAACAAAGTCACTTAAGTACCATATTGAATCTTAGGTGCCATTAGAGCGAGATAAAACAATGAGAAATTGCAAAATTACGAAATGGGTACCAGAACCTTGGCCTTAAAGAAGATATCGGTGCATCACATAGTTTGAACGTGATGGGGCGGCGAGAAGGGACTTTATCCAGATAATTAAATAGCAGGAACAAATAAACATAGTAACTTATTTGATAAAATATCATTTTTATTTTATAAAATACATTTCCACAATCAGGAAATGAATTATTTCACAGTCATTTAAATTCTAGCAGTTAGTATTCTTATTTTAATCATTCAATTTCTCCGATTTCTGCAGTCGATGAATTAGAATTGAACGATATGTATAATGCGTGTATATAGCACATATAATAATTTCCCAGCAACAAAGTCACTTAAGTATCATACTGAAACTTAGGTGCCATTAGAGCGAGATAAAACAATGAGAAATTGCAAAATGACGAAATGGGTAGAAATAGGTACCAGAACCTTGGCCTTAAAGAAGATATCGGTGGATCACATGGTTTGAACGTGACGGGGAGGTGAGAAGGGGGGCGAGTGTGTACGCCTGCTGCTTACAAGCTGGAAAATCAAGGCGAATATCGCGAGCCGTGGGGCAAGTCTGATTGAATTTCCTGTGGCAATAATTCTCCGCTTTTACACGGGCACCAGGCATGCCTCGCAACTCTCCCCGACGGTGCGCCTGTAAGCCTGTTGTTGTCCGTGGTAAAAAGGCGGATGCTGTTAGCAGCGCAATTAATATCGCGCGAAATCGTATATCAGCAGTCGAGGTTTACGGTTAGGCTCGCGCAGGTAAAAGCTCTCGCTGCATTAAACCCCGCCGCAAACGTGTGTAAGCGAGCCGCGATCCTCCGCCATTCAGTAGGGCTTATTTATAACTATTTAAACGGAGTGGAACGCGCGAAGGAAAATGTTCGTTTCGCGAAAGACAAATTGAGAATGGCCGTGCCGCTAATGCGGTAATTAGTATTCGGGCGAGACTCGAAGATCGGGATCGGTTACTTTTTTTCATCTCTTTCTGTTTTTTCTTTTTCTCTTTTTTTTTTTAATTTATTTGTTTGTTTGCTCGAAGTCTCGTCGCTTCTCCGTGATTTCTTTCTTTTTCTCTCTCTCTCTCCTTTCTTTTTCTTCCACCGACCTGCTCCCTGTTTGTAATGCCGCCGTTTGTTGCCATCTACGCTCGAATGAAGTTCCATTTAGTGTTTCAGAAATTAAAACGCTTGGAGTAGCGTGTGTGAGTCAATCGGATGCGTCGACAAGTTTTCTCATAACTTGGAAAATCTGAGTGTAAAGTTACTTTCGTTTCGAGAAAGTGATCATCGTGCACGTAGATCGAAAGACAAATGCGAATGGTGATATGTCACAACCTGTAGATAATTTCGTTTATGTACATAAGTCATCTCTTTTACGATAAGCAAATTTATGAGAATAAATCATTCAAGTTTAATAACTGCTAACAGTGAATCATAAAGTTGTCGCAACTGTCAGTTTTCCTTTAAAGAAACTTGAAGGTATATACTTTTACAAATGTTAACTGTGATTAGTATTACAATTGATCAATGACCACTCACAATTACGAAGGAAACTTCTAGAGGTCTCTAGGTTATGGAATCTCGTAAAAGTCTTGAATCGCAAATCAAGTGCCGAAGTTACGGCCGTAGAAGCAGCTCGTAAATACTTTCTCACGTTTGCGTTTCAATTTCTTCGAAAGAAAACAGAAAGGCAAGAGAAACCAAAAAGCAATATAACCAGAAATTTACAACGAACATTTTGAATGGGCGACCGAGGATCCGTCTCTATCGAGAGAAGTAAAAATAAGCCTCCTCTTCGATTCGATCGAATGGCGCAATAAACGAATAAAGCGGTAAAACTCTCGGCACTTTTGTGTCTTGCACCGTCGTTTTCATTCCTTTTGATCCCGTGACAGTGATCGTCTGACAAAGTGACTCGGACGCGGCTGCGTAAAAACAAGGAAGAGGAATTTATGAGTTACTGCACGCTTGATACATCCGTTGACGCGGCTGCGGCTCACGAAACGGAACAGTCAACGGTTGTTAGACGCTACCAAAATTAATTTACAAGCCCGGGGCCGACTTTTCTTCGGTCGTTATGGCATTCTTGTTGAAATAATGGCCCCTCGAAAACCAACGATACCTTCGGCGTGAGACGAGCATCTGGTGTAATACTCCAAAGAAAAGCGTAATAACGCGTTTGCGTAACTAATATCATTACGCACGCCGTTCTGGAACGTGACCGCCTCCTTGCGGCAAAGTGTCGCGTAATTATACATGTATGCAGTCATTTTGATGCGATAGAGGGAAATGAGGGATTTGATATCGTAGTTAGGTGCACGGAATAGCGGATATTGCTGTTTATATAGAAAATTGTCTCGTACGACGGCAATTAAATAGTAAACGGGTATTCGCTCGTGCCATGCAATCGAGGAATCTGAAAAATTTCGTATCGCAGAAGCTTGTAGAGTGAAGATTTTGAAACTCTGGTTTAGAAGTTCGGAGTATCGAAAGATTTCAAAGTTCGAAGATGGAGAACTCGAAAATTCCAAAGTTTGAAAATTCTGAAGCTGAAACTACAAAAGGTTGTGATAAAGACTTCATAAAAGTGGAAATTTCGATATTCCACTGAAATCTTATACCCTATAATATATATAGGAGGATTAGTATTACTGTCACAAACCAAAATATTTCAGAGAAACGATGATCGTTGTTTCGAACGTCCAGTGCCAAACACCTCTGGCGCTCGAGTCGTCCCTTCGCTTTATCAAACAGATCCTTTCGAAAATCGCGAATAAACAAATAAACGAACAAACAAGGGTCAAGACCTAACCCATATCACCCTTGTAGCCGATTAATTCAATCTCCCCCCCCCCCTCCCTCCCTCCCAGCCCCTCGCCTGACGTTTTTCACTTGTCCACACCGTTCACTTTCCTCGGTTTACCCTGCGACCAGTGGTGTGTACCGAAGATTACAAATTTCAATCTCACCGGTGCGTGACGTGCTGTTACATTCATGACCGCTCTCGAGAGGCAATCTTTCCACCCCTTCTTTGTTTCTCTCTCTTTCTCTCTCTCTCTCCACCCCTCTCCCCGAGCGTCGTTTATTTTAGGGACGAAGTTAGCGCTACGCACACAAACGTTTTGCGGTCGTGTTTGCTTGTAGCCTCCGGTAGGAAACGTAAGCCAGTTTGATGCTCGGTTGCTTCGATCCCGCTGGTTACCGGTACGCTGGCTACAGGGGTGACTGAATAATATAATACGGCATGATTATACGGCCGACCCCGTGGACGAGGGAGGCCCAGATAATTCTCTCTGGCCGAGCGGGGTAACGGTAATCTTCGCTAAAAGTGCTCGTTAGCTTTGCTTTTTGCGTCCTCGGCCTGCTGCCTCTACGCAGGCGTTGGAAACGCTTCTAGGGTGGATCAAACGCGTCTTTTTTTTTTCTTTTTCCAGATTACGCTAGGGTTCGGATGACGTTCGGAGACAAACATCGCGGAGTAATGATGATTCGTTATTAATTTGACAGATAGGTTTCGGACATTACTGACAATGTCCAACAAATTAGAAATTATGTGCCGAATCCTTGAGGAAAGAAGGAATCGTCTACGTGTAAACGTTCAGTCTCGCTTTTGTCAGACGTCACGTAACGTTAAACTGTCTTACGAATATAATTCGTTAAGCGCGCGCAAAAACAAATAAATTGTTTTGAAAGTGTTGGTCGTCGGAAGTACGTCGTTGCGAAGGGGCTGATGATCTACGAAGATTGATCCACGCTGGGCGGACACCGACGATGACTCGGCTTACCGCAGAGATGTTCCGCCTCTCAGTGCCTCTAATACGACTTGTCGTCGCTTATCGAGCAAGTAAATCAGCAATAAAAATATCTCGGCGAGAAAGCAGTAAAAAATGTAATTAGCGCGTCTAACGTTATTCGCGACTGCCGCGCGCTCGGATGCTTAATATTTTGCACGCCTTGACAACAAACTGAAGGAAATATCACGCACTATGCTAAAGAGAACAGGTATTTTTTTATTGACTCACTTGCATCTAATTAATTGACGCACTTTATAAAACGTGGCTAATCGGTTCTAACTCACAACTGATCAGGCTAGTAAAGCCGATTTAATCATACTTTTTTCCCGACACGAAGTGGAAGTTATGTCCTCGTAGAAAAATATGCGTCTCTAGTTGTCAATAAGATATATTTTACCTTTCATCACGTCACTAATATGGCGAATTAAGTAGTCTTCACGTGTGCATTAATTGGATATAAACTTTCCATTTACTCGACAGCCTGATTCAAATATTCCTCTGATTCGAATGATCCTGTCTCATTACAGTTTTTCAAAACGATTAAAATACAATAAATTATGTTTATATGTAATATAAGAATAGCATTAAAATAAATTTTTTACATATTGCGTTGAATGAAATTGAATAACAAATGATAAAAAAAAAAGGAGGTACATACTGCAAAACTAAACACACTTAAGGAATTTTAGCATAAAATTTTATTTATAAGTAAATCTATCTTGGTCTTGAAGATTCTCCAATCTTTTACCACGACTCCTTAAAATTAGCTGTTTTTTTCTTTTAGTCTATTGAACTTTGAACATTAGGCTTCAACGACAAAGTTCAAGAAAATTGTCGTCCAACCTTAATATTCAAAGTTCAATAAAATTAAAAAAAAAAGAAAGCTTTAAGGGATCATTTAAGTTTCAAGACCAAGTCGCAAACAAAATTTTTTAATGTTTTTAAAGATGTTGGGATTTTTACAATCGTCGAGAATAAAAGAAAGAAACATCTTTGAAAGGAATAAAGTTAGGGCAGTGAAAGTAGAAGCTTTACACTCTGAAATGAGACCAAGTACATAGAATTGTTATACAATTTTCTTATGACTTTAAATTATCGACAATTTTCTATCATTGCAGGTTCAGTTGTGCTCTTCACTGCACATTGATAGGGAAAAAGAGAAAGGAAAGGTAAGATCAAAGAGGGTCGTAAGGCCGATACGAGAATCGCGATACTTTCTCCTTCGTCGCCTGTAACACGTGTCCTTCGTCTCCGTTCCTCGGTCCGACGAGTGAAACGAGCGCGCGGCTTGACAAATCCGCCCCGGTTTCCCGTATTTATAAACACTCTCACGCTACATGAATTTAAGCCACCGCGAAAGAACACAGGCTGACGAAGCGCGACAGTCACTCTGTTTTGCGTGGTGGTCGGGGCGCGAGAAGAGCTCTTCTCTACCAGCCGCGACGCGTCGTCATCTCCCTTTCTCTCCCCCCATAAATCACCCAGATTTCTCTTCGGTTCGTCTTAGTTAGAGATCGTCCAACTTGGATCCTTCGCTGCCACGATCCAGGAAGTCTCAAGGCGCCGTGAAACTTTTTTTCATCCGTGGGAACACCGCGCATATTCGCAGACCGATCCACGGTTAATTAATTCTTTCTCTATCCTCCGTCATTTTCGCCATTTCTCTCCTCTTCTTTTTCCATCCGCTTTTCCTTTAATCGTATCGCGGTTCGACGATCTTTATAAATAATTGGATTGGCTCGACTTTTAGCGCGAAATTTGTGAATTACACACGGATGTATAATTCATATTCAGAAACTAACAAGTACCAACGTTCCTAAAAACTTTTGAGTGGCAGCGTATATCTCCAACTCGCAAGATTAAACCAGAATAATCTCTTCCTGTCCGTGTCTCAGCCCCGAATCATGCCGAATCGTCACCAAATCGCGACAAAACGTATCGATTCGAGGCTCATCGTTTGCAGACCACTTGGTAAACCCTCTTTCGATAAACTATCCGCCGAATAATCACAAACGTTCTCCGAGAAGCGACGAACGCGCAAGCTTCAACCGGAGACAGAGAGAAGCATCATCTCGGAATAGACGCGACGAAGCGACGGAGAAACGGAGTAACGAGTTCGAGCAAAGGAGAAGCTCGCCGTCGCCATCCTCCCCTTTCTATCAGGAGGAGCAAGGGGGTAGATACGTTCGAGCGGCTCGATTCCGTACCTACGATCCACGGCTCTTGCTCACTCCGTCTCTGTCTCCTCTCTCTCCCTCCCGTCATCGTCTCCAACGATCTTTCCTCCTCGTCTCTCTCGCCTCGCTACATCTCAGCCGTTTTTACGACGCTTTGAGTCGCGGGCGTCGCAGCGGAATGCGCTAATGAGGACTTGGCTACCGTCACACTTCCCCCTTTTCGTTCGTCGGCGCACCCCAACCGCACCGCGGCGACGGCGGTGGCGGAGGCTGCTGCAACGCCACAGACCTAACCGTTTTCCTTTTTTTGAACACCGGTTCTCTCTCGATCACGCTCCCGCGGCGATTCCGCTCTCGCCGCCTATTGATATGTGGCTAGTTAAATTTGCCCGTGACACCGGCTATTCCTGGGCCAAAGACCCGCGGGTTCCCGCGATTTAGCTTTCAGCGTGCTGCACGGATAGCGAAGGTAAGCTCAAGCCTGGCTTTTAACGCGACCGGCTTGACACTTTCCGGAGGGCTCACGCGATGGAAACTTTTTAAATTGAAAGAAGTAAAGTTCACGTCTGTTTTCGTGTATTCGAATGACAAAATTTTTCTGCGCCGCAGATATTTTCGCTCGTTGAACGTCTATCGCCATAGAAAGAGTTATGGCTGTTAAGTTAACCAGCGTTTTGGCTCGCTTCGTGACTCATTTCTTACACGATTGTTATTTCAAATTGCATTAAAAAAAATCTCTTGAACTGCTCTCGATCCCGTTGCAAACACAGTGTCAAACTAGCGACCAGTGTTACGACTTATCTTCGACAATCTATCTTCTATCGACGCAGAAATCTTTCGTTCCGCTTGAATATTGTAATCTTATTTTTCCTTAAGAGGAACCAACACAGCTATCTGAAAATCTCGTAGGCACTCGCGAGTCACGAGTAACGAGCATTTTTTTCTTTCGCGTTATTTTTTTTCTTCCCCGAGTAATAAATAATGCTCGCGAGGCGATAGGCGAGAGGGTCCATCGTTCCGTGAAAACATTTCCACCCTTTTCTTCGACGAGGAGCGTAGCAGCACCCCAGCGCTCGCGGTTAAGGAACTTCCTTTCGAACCGTGCATCGTCACGGGGAAGGGGGGCTCGAAAGAGCGAGCCGCGGCTGCGACTGCATCGAATGCAACACTTAACGCACCTTTCGCCGAGCAGCCGTGTCACGGCGTGAAATCATCTACACGGCCCTCCAGGATACGCTGAATAACGAGCGCAATCTTCACTTCTTTTTTTTTTTTTCTTTTTTCCTTTTTACTTTTCGACTATCTGCTTGAACGCTCATACACACGTGCACCGCCGCCGCCGTCGTCGTCGTCGTCGTCGTCGTCTGGTTGTTCCGCGAGGGAAAGATTCGCGAGATGAGCAAAGAAAAGAGACGAGAAGATGCAGGGGAATCCTCTTTTGATGGTACTACATTTTTAAAGTGTAGCAAGGGGACAGAGTAAGAAACATCGCGTCAACTTTCGTTCCCACAAGATATATACAGACGCCTCCAAAACTAAACACGGAATAGGATTCGCAATAGTCACAGAAAACTCCGCCAAAAAACAACGACTCTCCAAACACACATCCATCCTGACCGCTGAAGCATACGCGATACTTGAAGCACTACGTCACATCCATGAAAACAAATATCAATCAACGGTAATCTATACGGATTCGTTGACTGCAATAAACGCGACAACAAACATCAATAGCAACAAAAAGAACGAAGTCTTACAAATGATCCAGGAAATCTATACCGAACTTACTAATGACACAAACATATAATAATCACCTGGATCCCGTCACACCAGGGAATCGAAGGAAACGAACAAGCCGACTCCTTAGCCAAAGAANAAAGAAAGGATAGCTATGACCAGGCTTCGAATAGGACACTCCAAGATCACACACGAATACCTACTAACCAAAACAGAACCTGCTTTCTGCAACACCTGCAACCTACAAGTCACCACCCAGCACCTACTACATGAATGCAGAAAATACCGAAGCATAAGAAGTAAATATGGATTAAACCAAAACACCGCTCTAACCTGCCAGAAACAACAAAAAAACGTTATCAACTACCTAAAGGAGGCCCAACTACTAGACCAGTTAATAAAGAGTCAATTTTGACACGTCGCTAAAGATCTCGTAGTCGATGCGACGCTAAACCCCCATTTAAAAAAGAAAAAAAAAACTTTCGTTCAAACGATTCTCTGTAAATATCATTCGAAAGTGGCAAGAACGTAATGAGGAATATGTCTATCGAATCTCCTTGATTCTGTAAAAAAAAAATTACGTTTCTCAATAACTGATGCGATTATAATGTATAATAGCAAATTACTATTTAGGTTCATAATAAATTTGTAACCATTGTAATAAGTATAAGATACACTGAATGCTTTTCAGTCGCCGTTTCTTCTAACCACGATTGACTTACGATTTTAGATACTGCGACAAATCTGGAGTATTTACAACGTCGTGAAATCTTTGAAGTTTTTCATTTTGATTTGAGGAATTTATCTTGACAGAGCAATAAGTTACTTTACTCGTGTGTTTGATCCACGATTGAATAAGGAGGCTTTGTTATAGAGTGAGAAACAAAACATCACGCGTCAATCTTTCTCAAGATTGATGACAAAATGTAGAGAATTTTATTGGCGACAGATTTTTGAAGAATAAACTATGACAATAGGTGCAAAGTGGTACGATTAATAAGATTACTTGATTACAGAGAGCAAGCTTTTAGTTGGTCTTGAGAGTTGTTTAAAAGCAAAAGTATGTACTTTATTAAAGGACCGTTTCATTCTTTATCTTACTCCACGTTCTTGTTTCACAATGAATTTCAATTTCTCTCAACCTATAGTTAACATACAATTTATACGGCACGAAATGTAAAACGTCTTGATTCCTGAGCGAGACAAATAAATTCAAGATGAACGAACGAAGATAGAGGAATAAAAGAATCTCGTTTAATTTAACGTACGGGGAGGAAACTGCTTCTCATTACTTCTCCTATTATTTCTTCTTACCTAGTCTTTTTGTTTTCTCTTTCATTCTTGTTTCAAAGTGAATTTCCTAAAGTGGTTTTTTATCCGTGAAATGTTCCTAGAGATTCTTCCAACCTTTTACGACTAGAATTCCGTTTCACTGTAGAAGAGGAAAGAAAGCGATAATATTTTGATTATAACCTGACAACAAAGTAGCTCCTTAACCACAAATTTCTACGATCATGGAATCAAAAGTTAATAAAAGCAAGATAAATTCATTGAAATCAGTTTTCGAACAATCATTCTTAAGCGTGAAACACCGAAATATATCATTCCAAAAGAATTAATTGGAAATTCAATCGCGAATAAATTATTTGTGGTCGATAAAATTTATTAGACCAAAAATAGAACGATAGAACAAGGCTTTTAAAGAAACAAAGTGTTTGACGATAGAACAAGGCTTAAAGAAACAAAGTGTTCGAAGAAACACGGACTCGAGAATAGCAGCCAACGAGTCGCAAAATATCAACAACAACGCTATAAATAATATTTCGTAACGTCGTATCTCGCTGAGAGGCGCGGATCACTCGAGTCGTCGCGATTTCATGGCGGTCGTAGAGACACGCCGACAGAAAAGTTATTGCCGCGAATAAATATTCATGAGCAACTGTGCGCTCGCGCGCGTAAAGATTTTTTTTTTTTTTTCTTTTTACAACGCTTTCAATATCTCGCTGAGAAAATGCGATTTCTTAGACGCGTTCAGCCGCGAGAGTATATTCTAATTTATGTAAGAGGCGAACAACGGGATTGGCCGTTGGTATACGTTGGCAGACGCTTTCCATACCCGTGTCCCGGAGATTACGGTCCGGCCGAGAAGTGCAAATGGCCCCGTGTAATATATAATGACACAAAAGCGGCATCTCCGTTGACCGGTGCCAACGTTTACAACGTTGGAAAAATTTATAATTACTATTTCATTCGGGGCCCCGTGTATATTTCAAAAGATTATAACTCGGCGTCGCGGTTATTTATCGCTGATGAAACTCGTAATCGTCTCTGGATTGAATAAATAAAAAAAAAAAAAACAAAATAAAATAAAACGCGCGTCCGATCAATTTGTACAAAGTCCGATACAGTTCGAACGATGTGACAAAAGATATAAAGATATAAATGATAGTCGCCTTCCGAGAGACAATAAATTACCGAAAAATTGTTATTACCGCTAGCAAGGCGAAATTATGTAGTTTCGCGGAAAGAAAAATTTTATAGTTAAATTAGATGCTGTCGATAATTAACGTTGATTGTCGGCAATTTAAGTTAATGTTATTAATACTACAAACATTACATTTATGGTTACCATAAAAATATATCCTTGCAATTAATAGTATATAAATGTCATAATAAATATAACAATAGCTTTTCGTAGCAACTGTAGATATGTGTGTTACTGTTTCAAGTAACTGTAGTTACTTAAAACTGAAGCAAAATATTCAAATAACGTTTCTTGATAGCAAAAACCTAAAAATACGAAAATATTCCGTCTGACACAAAGATTGCAGATCGTCTTGCACAAAAAGTACCGTTTATATCGAAACTGCCTGGGACTCTCTTATAATCCTTCATAAACGTAATGGCGAATAATTTCCGCCATGTTGATTTTCTCGTCAACGGAATTGACTCCGACAAGAACCCTCGCGAGGCTAATTAAATCCGTCGAGTCCACTTACGGTAACAGGCTTATTGTTAATTAATTCGTTCCAAATGCGGAGCTGTGGCGCCTATGGTGCTTCCTTCGAGCCACAAAGAAAACAATTAATCCCATTCCATCCGCGTGCTGCCTGTTGAGCCACTGAGAGCAAACAGCCGGTGGCTCTCTCGGCGAAAAGCTGGCAAAACGTGATTCACACGAGCAACTTTTCGCGGGAATACCGTCGTAAGAGGAAAGGATCCCATGCAAAAACGATCGCAAGTCGCTTTCATGGTGGCGGCAAAGACTTCCATAAGAACTCTGATCTACGTACATGGTGTTCATACATCTCCACTCAAAACTCTCAGTTATTATATTAACTTCAAAATCGGAAAAATTTATAATCACTTGGTATAGAAGTAGATGTGTATATGAATACCATCAGAGTTCTAAATATTTAAGCCATCTTTCAGAAGATAAAAGACCAACGATCTAAATCTCAAGTTTAAATCTCAACCACTGATTGTCTTTGGACAACGTGTCTCTGTAATTTCGTGTGTCAAAGAATACATTTCCTTTTGCCGTTCTTCCGTAAACAATCGCCTGATTGCGGGAAACGCGAAGTGGAACCCCGCCGGTTGGCGCCAACGTGCACGGTGCACGGCAACGAGGCAGGCGCAGTCGCGTGCGCATTAGCGAAGCGCAGTGGTTTCTAATCGTACGAGGGAGATGCGCTTAAGGAAAGCGCGCTTTTTGTCGCGCCGCGCGCCATGTACCCGCGAATGATTATTGCGACGATCCAACAAAATGTCTTCCGCCGTGGCTGAATAGGGGCGCCGTAAACCACCGTAATAACGTCGGCACCGTTCACACCATCAAAACGTTGCCTCCACCCCACCGTATCTCTATTAACGAGCTACGTAATCGTTGATTCGATCGCGAGCCTGTTTTAAGAAATTCGTGAGATTATCGTATAGTAATAGTGTATCCTAACGAAGGTTACAAGCTTCGAGATGACAGACACGAGATGCATCCACGTGTCAGTAGTTTGTTTCAGAATATCGTGAGTGTAATATAAATTGCAACATGGAGGCACGCATTAGATTTCACTTCAATCGTAAAACGATGAAAATTCATGTTCATTTTTACATTTACACGTTTTGCTGTTTTGTCAAATATGTTAGGACATGTGAAACACAACAGTATGAGCTCATGTCACACTACTGTTCTATGAATATAGTTGAGAATCACATGTAAACTGCCGCGTTCCATCAAAGCGATGCTTCGACGCTGGTCTCTATGACCATATAAATAATTTATGTAATATCAGTTTGGCCCGTTAGAGGTGTTTACTTATCTGTGCACACTGACACCGGCTTAATTGCCGGAGCGGCTCGGATCGATCGAATTAATTATTCCGCCAAGTTCAGCCAGCACGAGACGCACGGCGATACGCTTTCTTGCAACGCGTGCTGCCACGCCGTAGAACGCGGCCGGACACGATGGTCAAGGATTCTCGGAGCCCCTGACTCGAGCTATATCCTCTCGGTCGCAACCGGCCAGACGCGCCACTTTGTCATGGCGTATTACACCTAGGCTGCGGCGCCTATGGTGGTGTTTCCTTCCAAAGGCGCCCATTACTCGGTTTAATGCACCGAGTTCACTCATTTTTATGCGCGCGATACGTCCCTCTGCAGCCAGCGACCGAGCATTACACGGCTTACCGCATCCAACGACACGGGTGCATGCGAAATTTACGAGACAGCACGTCCAACATTGCTCACCTCTGTACTGTACGTCACACCACGATACCACTTTTCTCATACCATTCCAGTTTCGGGGCGAAACTTTCAAACGAGATACTCGTTCACATCCGATTATTCGATTTGATATAGAATTGTAAAATACTTGTCAATTTATTGATATTACTAGTTAGTAAATTATTGTACAAGCACTACGTAAAATTTCTCAGAATCGCGGCAGAGACGAGACAAAGATCGTCTAATTCCATTTCTTTACCAAAAATTCTTCCAACGACATTCCAATGTATGTCAGAACTATATTTTGTGTGAATATATATTCTAGACTTATTACCATATTAACTTATATATATATATTTTTTTTTAAATTTTTTTAATTGAAAATAATTTTTTAATTTTTTTTTTAATTGAAACTCTGTTTGATAGAAAATTTTTATTAAAAACTCTGGAATTGTATGATTTATCTCAGTATTCGTCTTCAATTCTTTCCCCGATAATACATCTCCTTAAATACCCTCTTTCCCAATTTCTGAATTAACTTTTCTATATATATATATGAATTATTTCCCAGAGGTATGAATTTCTAGTTACTGATAGCAGATCCAGATTTTCTTCTGTCTACATATTCTGCTCCCTCTTCTTTTTCGTTGTTTCGGAGTCGCGACCATAGCGGACACTAGTTGCATGTCGCTTAGCTGTAAACGCGCGGTTACCCGGCTTCGATTAACGTCGATCGTCTCGGTGGCTGGGCAAACTGCTGCTTATCTCACGGGGGATCGATGTGGCGAAATGCGGTGGGATTGCGTTGCCAAAGGGGCGACCATCGCTGAAGGGACTAGTTTCTATTATGGCCCTAAACATTTCGCGTCGTCCTTCCAACTTTCAACGTTTCGAATTCCACTGATTCGCGATTAAAAAATAACTTTTTCTATCCATATTATACTTGTACATTCGAAATTTCATTACTACAAGACAAAATCGACACGATTATATTGATAAGATTTTGAAATCAATCTGAGAATGAATATAGAAACTGTAAGACACTTGTTTGTTGCAAAGATATATTTAAGTAATAACATTCGTATTATTTAGTTCAAACTTTGCCAAGTCTTGTAACAGTATTAATGAAATTTCAAAACGTTTCGTATAATATCTGCTCACGAAGGTTTCATAAGCCTCTGGCTCCTATTATTAATCTCAATGTGATTTTATTTTATGGTCTTATAACTCTCTTCCAATTTGACTGTGCAATTTGCATGCAAGGTGCAGAAATGAAGTTTAAAGTAACTGATCGCTGATAAAAGTCGATGAAAATAATTGAAGCGTTTAATTGAACATAAATATGACGTCGTTGTTTTTCAATTTCGATCGAGAAGAAGTCTGTTGCTATAATTATTCGGAAGGATTTATGATTAATAAACTCTTTGGAAGGAAGTGGAGCGGTACGATTTAAATTAATTGTTTCGATATTTCGAACGGAGATAAAGATTTTAATTGCTGTCCATCGTCGTCAGTCGGTATATTTAACGTCGAAAAATTGATTGAAACTTAACGTTTTATTCGTTTCAACGAGTCGAATTTTATCCTCTCGATGCCTTTCACGGTCCGGCTGATTTTTCATAACGATTTTAATATGCGTATGTTTATAATAGCGGGGGGTGAAAAATTGTTCAGCCGTTTGTCGATTGTCCAAAACGCCCGAGATTCGAAAGCTCTTTCGACGCGAAATGATTTTCTGCGTTCCTTTCGATTCAATTAACCATTGATAACGGTTAATGAATTACTTTTGTTCAATCTTGCATTCTATTGACTATATTATAATACGTATTACGATTTACAATGCGTGCCCGTGGCAGCGTAGCTGCAAATTAATTAATAGCATAGATAATTTATGCGTGACACGATGGATCGATCGGCGGACGATGATAAAACGCCGTGCGCAAGGATCGTCGGAGGCAAGGTCAGGTAGTTCGTCATTAATTTACAGCTCGCGAAGGGTTGATAAAATCGTCCGTTGGTGAAAATGAGCATCCTTGACTTTAACTGTCCTTTCAAACTGACCGTTTAACACGTGTCTGTAACACACACCCTTCTCTGATTAATTATTCCTCGTCCCTGGCCGATTATTTGTTAATTAATCCAACGTCGAGTTCGGATTTCATGCGATATTTATTCGTTAAATCTTTTCGTTGAAACTTAGGAGTACACTTTCGTAAAATTCTTCGCTGTCGAATCAAAATCATTTTCGAGTTAATTCGAAGAATGTAGGAGTGAAAAATATTTTTTCATTAACGAGATGAATAATTTTCATTGATTTTTTAATAATTACATTGAAAGTGACTAGATATCTTTGCATTGAAATTTCTCTTATTAAAAATTTTGGGAATGTTCAACATTTTTTTTTTTTTTTAATTGAAACTGTTTGATAAAAAATTTTTATTAAAAACTCTGGAATTGTATGATTTATCTCAGTATTCGTCTCCAATTCTTTCTCCGACAATACATCTCTTTAAATGCCCTCTTTCCCGATTTTTGAATGAAACTTTTCGAACAAAACGTAGAAGAATACTGTAACCCTCTCCAACAAACGGACATTTAATCAAATCCCTACATCAAGAACGTTAACAGAACAAAAAAAGATTCTACGATTCTAATTCGAGTCCCGGCTACTTATGCATGTGCAAAAAAATCGTAATTTCGGTCGGGCAGAGAGGAAACCGAAAAACCTGCTCGCTGATCGATCTAGATCTGTCCACCGGAAATGCATACGTTTCTATGATATATACACATCCGGCGCCACGCCTCCTCGCCTCAGCTGCTGCATGATGCCTTACGCGATGTTGATAATAATAATAATAATAATGCTCATCCGCATCGTCGCGGACGAGCATTCATAACAGACATCTCTCGAGGCACGTGAGCGATAACGTGTGCTACACCCGTTGTAGTTATATGCCTTTGGCCATCGCATCGTGTATAACGAGGCATCGTGCCTACTCGAAGACTCAAACGTCGCGTCTGCGTTCAGCGTCGAAGCGTATCAACGTTCCTTCAACGATTCACTTCGGCAATCTGACTTTCCTTCCTTTTTATGCAAAATTCTTCGCAGTTGCAGCGCACTCTTGGGAACAAGATCTTTCTCTTTCTTTCTTCCTTTCTTTCTTCATCACGTCGTGAGAAATTTCGATCGCGATGAAAATCACGATTGCGATATAGTCGAAGATGCTCACTTAGATCACGTCGACTTATGGAAATATCGAATTTTACTTTACAGTTTTTGTATTGTGTGTAAAATTAAAATTTAACATGCAATAGCGTGCTAAATCATGTACAATCTCTTGTTCACTTACGTGTAGATACATCAAATTCAAAGAACAGCAGTCGTTCCTGTTAATGTTCCGCGATAAATACCGTCCCTCAGCGTTTAACGATCTTCCGAATGGAATGGAATTCAATATCGAAATTATCCTTTCAACGGCAAATTATTGAAAAAAAAAAAAGAAAAGCCATTCTCAATTTAAGAATTAAGCTCTTCTTTCCTCATAACGCCAAATCGCCAATTAACAAGTCGATGCGATTTATTGGCCGCTAGTAAACTAATTAGCTACATCGGGGAGTTTCTTTTTGAAAATTTAATCTGCTCGTAAAATTCCAGGTTTGCCGATAAAGTCTGGTAGCTGCTGTCTCAAACAACCGGAACAATCAATAACGATCGATGGAAATGAACAGCAATTGGAGTCGAGAATTTATTTTATCGTGAGATTTAAGCAGACATCGAAGAATCAAGACTTCTCGACGCCTTGTGTAAGATATATATACACTGTCGGCCACATTATGGACTGTTCCGGAAGAGAAAACAGCAATGAAAGAAATGGTGAGCGAAGATATTCTGGAAATTTTTTCTTATAATTGCAACATAGATCCAAGAGAATTCGATAAATTGACTAAAAAAAAAGAAAAAATTACAAATTAAACATTGCATTTATGCAATTTTCTTTAATCAAGTCGCGTGAATTTAGGTATGTAACTGGACTAATACGAACGAGGGATTTAACAAGCAAGAAGCTGCAGTGAAAGAGGAACGACCAAAAAAGCGAAAAAAGAACGAGGAAGCACGAGCCAACTTGATCGAGAAGGAAGCACCGCGTAAGCGGAAATAACGATGGTTGCTTTGGCACCCCTTGGTGGATCCCGGAATACCACGGCGTTTTCCGGCCGAACAACAAAGCTAACAAACGTATCCTCCTCGTATTATCGTCGTTATTTTCTGTATTTTCTTTTCCCTTTCTCCTTTCCCATTTTTCCTCTCCCCCTCGGCTCAAGCAGACAGCAGCTTGCGAATTTGTGGGAATGTTCTCGATGCGCTCGCACATCCTCGTCGACGAATCGCTAGAGGGAAGCCTGGTTGGTCCCACGGGCGCTCCTCTACACGGTAGTTACACGCGAGAGCACGTCCTCGCGACGAGCATTAAGCGAGCATTATGATAAGTGGCGTGTTCGCGAGCCAATTCGCGAGCTCCGTTGTCTCACGCGCGTGAATTTCAATGGGCACGTCACGCGAACCCCTATTTACGTTCTTCACCAGACTGCCGAGGGATTCTAGGGGATTTTCTGGGTAGATATACTTCTATCACATCGAATCAGCTTGAAAGGTTCTTTTATCTCACGATGCAGCGAAGTATGACGTACGTATGTATTTTTTTAAATGTAAAGAATTACTTCTCTGATAGACATTTCTTTTTTTTTCTTTTTTTATCAAAAAGATTATGGTTGAATCAACCACTAATACAATTTTTCATGGCTGTAGAATACTGTTGAACGGTTGAATGGAACGCTGGAAATAATTTTGAGATTAATATAATCGCTTTCGTTCCGTTCATCCGAAATTTTTACCAAAAACTCGTCGAAGCGTATTTCATCGAATTTCAGTCAACGAAACGAACATGCTACATTTTAATACAGTTCGCTAGATATTTTAAACATTTAAAGTGTCGACCGAACGCGTTTCCCACGATTTTCCCAATTGGATGATCGTTTCTTATTCAACTGTTCGCGTTTATTATTGTTTTCTTCGATTGAATCGTATCAAATAAGGGATCCGAAATTTTCGTTCGAAATTTTCTTTTTTCTTTTTATTCTCCTCCTTTTTCTTTTCTTTTCGTACGTTTACGACACAATGTTGGACAGATCGGAAACATTATTGTACGGCAAAATTAATTCGACAACCGAGCGAGAGACACGCGATAAATCACAATGAAATTTCCGAGACTCGTGATTGTTCGCGCTTCAATCGGGCACACGGCTGATCTCCTGAACTACATTTCGCGTTTTGCAAACAATAAAACGCAATAACGGGGACGCGCTCATAAAATTCTAATCGGAAACAATTTCTCCCGTGCCGACAATGCCGATTAATCGCGGAATCCGCTTTGAATCGTCTGGTCTTTCGCGCATTAACCGCGTTTCGAATTTCGTCTCGTATAAAAATAATCGATTAATAAGCTCCATAGAGACGCCAATACTATTTTAAAATTCATTACAAGCACGTTTTTATTGAAAGAGGAACAAAATGTTTCATCAAAAATTCAAAAAGAATATATTTCTCTGATGGAAATGAAAAATAAAAAGGTATTATTATTTTTACGTACATTTCAATATATCGAAATTCGTTTCGCATGGAAACTTGTGAATTTCAAAATGTTCCATAAAAAATTCGTTTTAATACTAACGAACTAATATTTTTACATGCCAATCGTCAATATTTGAAACAAATTCACAACATTCTCTGAATAACAATAAAATAAAAAATAAATAAAAAAGGGAATGAATGGAAATCCTTTTTGCATGAGAAGTTATACAGCAAATTGTTTTAACCAAAAATTTAGCTGAAATGCATTCAACGAAAAGAAAGAAAAAATAAAGAGTGAAATTCTTTTTTCACGCAAAAATTTGCAGACACGGTCCCGTTAATCGCGAACGGATCAGTTCCGCGAAAGAATTCCTTTTTTCCACGGAGATGATGCTCGCACAACGATAATCGGGCGTAGCAATCGTGCGACATTCGCGATGAAGAAACTTAGTGAATGAAAGGAAACCGGTGGTGGTTCACACGCGGCCGAGCACGCACGTTGCTCTGCCTCCCCGACCATTTACCTTAAAGCGAGGCGATTTCCTTTTGCACGTTATGATCCCACACAACCACCGCATCTGCGACGTATCTGCTTAGATTATCCTTCTGTACATACCATTACCTCGACACGCGAGCCCCCATGAACAAGAAAGCAACGAGAGAACAGGCAACGATCAGGAAAAATTGCGGTTGATGACGCCGATATACACGAACGAAAGGAACAGATTGCTGCTATTATTGAACAACGTAGAATTATCTTTTCATTTTCTTATTCCTCTTTCCCTCTCTCTCTCTCTCTCTCTCTCTCTGTCTCGTTCTTTTTTTCTATGATTCGATAAAAGTGGACCATTGTTCCCCTTTTGCGCAACTTTAATCGCTCGATCTTTGATTCAAACGATTTTGATGGGCTGCCGGATTTTCGAGGAAGTCGTTAGACGCATCTGCGGCCAAATAAAAACGTCTTGTTAAGCCAACTTCGTTTCCGCTTTGTTTGAACTTCATCGTACGAACATGCAGCCTTCAAATATCGAAATAAACTCAACGAATTCGTTCGTGATATAATTGTTATTCTACGGTTACAATCTTGAAATTTTTATGTTTTAACCTCACTCTTAAAAGAAACAAGAGGTATAGAAATAAAAAAAATTTGCCAGAGAAAAGAAAAAGCTGAAGGTTTTTCATTCAGCAGAAATGAAAGAAGTTAAAGACATCTCGGTTAGGTAAACCAGTAAATTCGACCTTTATCGTGCAGTTCAAGCCAAAAACCAGTCTTGGTAGAATCGAGAAAAGAAGAAAGAGAAACACTCTTGTGGCGTCTTTCGTCGGCATGGTGCCGTACTTCCTGTCCAATCACAACTTTATCTATCCCTGACGAATGCGTGCCAGGCGTTAGCCACCTAAGATCCTACAGATATTACGACTAGGCATCGGGAGAGAAAAGGGTCGTACCTGTTTCCACGGTCGTGTTAACAACCGAAACTCATAAAGACGTTTAAAGTGGCCTGAAGGAGAGAGGGATGGGACAGGACCCTTTCTTTTACCACCGAAACGCACCTTCGTCGATCCTTCAACGTCGCCAGACGCCGACCATTCAAAAGACAAAAGAAGAGTGAATAGATGGCCATCGAAATTTGTTTGACTACGTGTACAGGGTGGTTTCTCATAACTCGACCGGTTCCACGAAGTTTGGCAGCATGTTTCCTTGTTTCCTTCTTTTCTTTCTAAACTTTCTAAATTTTCGGATTATAAGCGATGAATGAAATTCTGTCGAAACTTCATTCTTGTTGAATCATACAAGATTCATCAAGTTGAATGTAAATTTCACACGAGGTTACACACATATGATGGCCGATCCCGTGCATACAAAAATTTTGTAAGAAAGATAAATTAATCGAGACACATTATGAATGAAATGTCGCATCAACAGCTGAAACACATCATCTTGCGCATCGTAATTGAATAAAAAGGCGTGAATATAATATAAAAGCGTTCTTCTCCCACTTGGGACAATATTTTCAAGCCTGAACGTGTTTCATTATACCATTAAGCTTCTTCTGCGAGACGTAACACGACGTAACAGATGATTATTAAAAACGAACGAAGAGCCGCTCAGGTACGTATTATCCGACGAATTTCATTCGCGGTATTAGCAACACTTTCGCAACAAGGCCGAACGGACCCGGAGTCGCAATTAAAAATTGATTTACAACGGCCGCCGCGCCGGTTCGTCATTAACAACGCTCGTGCGCGCGCGCGCGCACGAGAGGAAAGGCAGCAGCCGTTGGCGGCAGCGTGCAAATTTCGCGATAATTGGCGAACGCGTCGCTCGTACGCCGGCTAATATCACGATGGAATCGCGGCGAGCAAATCGATCAGGGCCTCGATGAATCGCCCGCAGCCTAATTTGTCATAGACAAGAATCTCGTTGGGAATCGGTGGTCGTGACGCGCCTCTATGAAATCGGTCATCGTGTTTATAATCTAATTACCTACGATTTCGATCTCTCACTTCGCGATCGATTCGTGTAGCTAGTTGCCTTCATGTTATCTTTAGTTATTTCGTGTTCGTGCATAATTAATACCATGTAAGAAAAGCCCATTGGACTTGTCTGACAATGAGAGCTCCTGCGAGAAATTTGTCATGTTTCTGTCTTTTATATTCGAACGAAGTTTAAGTTTTACTTTTAAACGTGGATATGTATGTAAATTTTATATTTGTGTAATTATGATTAAAGCAGAGATTTCTTTCACATATTAAACACGTTAAACGAGTATGGAGTTCTATGTCTACTTCTTATTCTTCATCTTCAATTCAGAGATTTCATACAGAGTTCTTTAGTAAAGTATTTACGTGAATAGAGATCTATTTTCTCTTGTATTATATATATATATATATATGTGTGTGTGTGTGTCTTTTATTTTAACTTCTTTTTTAACATTATTTTTTTAATTTTTGTTGTCGATGCCATTATTAATAAACAATACGAAAACTACTATAACATTATAAAACAAAATTAGAATATAATTGAAAATATAGTTGAATTGATTAAACTTTGTGTCTGCTACTAAAAGCTGCAAAAGCGAAAAAAGAAAAGCCCATTAGAAAATAGACAAACTTATAAAGAACCACGAATTAATTCCTCGTAGAACAATGTGTTAATCAAAATGAATTGTATAACATAATCGCAAAGTAGCTTCGTAAAATTATTATGTTCTTCAATTAACGAGACACTGACACGTAGTGAAACGGTCAATTTCCTCAAAGTGACTTTATTTAGGTGTTTATCTTTATTAGATTATGACGAAAATTCCGTTTGTATCGGGATTTACCGGTAAGATCAAAGGGATCGCGATACGACTTTGACACGAAGTTAGAGCCAGTGTCGTCTCTCTCCTGTGACAGCTTCACTATCTTGTTCTTTTCAATGGTTCTTTCCGATCCCATTATCTGTCACCCTGATTGACCTGCTACCCTGGCGTAAAGTGGGTAATCCTGTCCAGGAAGAAGAGATCTCCGATCTACGCAATGGATACCATGTTCTTGGGTGATTTTAAATAAAGTTCGAAAGTTGAACTCGTTGTTTTGTCACAGCAGCAGGTGACGTTACGCGACAACTTTCTTGTAGGCATAAATTTTAGTTCTTTAGATGAATGTCAAGTTAAATGGAAATCTTCACTCTTTCTATTCATCCTTTGAATGGCTGGATCCATTAAAATTTATAAAGAGACTAAATTACTGCAGTGGTCTGATTTTAGATGATAAATAAATAATTTCTTGCTCACAACGATATCAATATAAAATATTGATAAATATTTATATTAATATAAAATTATTCTCTCCTCCGTACCGATGTTCATAATGCAAAAAGTATAAATTTTATTCAATTCATACTATATTGAAAAAAGAGAAATATCACCGATCAGTACAATTCTAGCCGTATATTCTAACAGTAAGATGTCAAGGATAATTTCGTAAATCGCTCTAGACGAAATCTGGTCAGATAAATACTTTGACTCGAGTCTAATTATGGCGAACATTCATAAGAAGAAAAGAAGATAACAACGAGATGATGGTTGCATCATTCAAAAAGTACAATTGTTACCAAATTATTTTATGGAGAAATTGACAGTTGGTAGCAAAGCAGTAGATGGTTAGGAATCTTTATTGACAATGTGGATCTGTAATTAGTACCACGCCGTCTTCCACTGTCATTACTTCCCGTTTCATAATTTTTTTTTCAACCTATTTTTATTCGGGTGAAATCTCATGCAGCCATGTATTTATCGTCTTGAATCAACAGACCCTGTGACGAGTAACAAAAGCAGCTACGTGGATTGAGGTGAGCAAAAGGAAGGAAGGAAGGAGGTCCCGAAAACGGAGAGACGGCATGAGAGAAATTTAAATAGTAGGTCTGTCTTAATAACCCTGGTCCCGGGACACAAACTGAATGTCATTGCAGCAGATTCGATCACATGAGTCTGCACTGACAGCATAATTCTAGTGTCGTGTCAGCGGCAAGACGCAGCCTAGCCTCTCTTTGTAATTGATTTGAAAGGAAATCACTTTACAGAATCAATAATATAAAGAATTGCGAGTCAAAAAGAAATTTTCTCTAGAAAATTAGATTTAGAAAATTTATCAAATTAGAAAGTTCTAGAAGTGACTGAAAATTGAGTATTTTCAGAGAACATTCAAAAACGCAATGTACAAGAATAATCCATTCTGAATTAATAAGTAAAACATATATAAACAAGAAAATGTTGCTACGCAGGGGTATAATAAATACCCGTGATCACTATGCTCATCAAAAATTCTACATAATACAACTAATCACCCATGTCTATTCGGATTCGTTCATCCTACGACATGACTGAATGATTTAAAAAAATAAAAATGTATGTGACTCACGATTACGGAGAGCATTATCATTATTGCAACTTAGGTCGAATCAAGTCTATCAAATGAAACTTGTATCATAGAGGAAGTGAAGATTGGTAAAAATCCTATCACAGAACACAAAATATTATAAATTATTTTTAAGGACAGTGTTAATTGTTTAGAATGTTTGAAATAATTATAAATTAATTTCTTATTAAACATTAATATTTTAATAGTAGTATTTAGGAGTATTTAGTAGTATTTAGGAGCGAGAAAGTCGAAAATATGGCCGGGACGAGTCGGGTTCTCGAAAATTTCGAAATTCCCGAAGGAATCGGGTTTCCCGAAAAAGTCGAGATTCCCGAAATTTTGAGAACCCGGCTGCCGTTTCTCGAACTACTCTACAATGCTGTATAGCAGCCTACAAAATATATAAATACACAGTTCAATTTCCTCTGCCAGTGAAGTTATTGGAAACACGGATTCTAAGAATCGTGTGACCTGATGTAAACGAACGTGTGGCTGCGTGCTTAGTCCTTGGATATTATGTACGCTGCTGAACAGTATCGCGGAGAAATTCGGGGAGGTCAGACGTATATTTCAAAATCTATGTCAATTTAATAAAGACTAAAAATCTTTAAAACCAACGCCGAGTGATAGTGAGAGTCAAGTTGTGGTAACAGGAAGTAGTGCAAAGGAAGAAGGTAAAGAGAAGCTCTGTTTGGGAACATTTTCGAGAAAAAGACGATACAAAGGCGGGATGCACGCATTGTCACCATGAATTTAAAACTAGGTATGTAAATACTACTGGTTTATTACGCCATTTGAAGCATATACATCCAAACATAAGTACATATGTACTAGAAAAGAAACTGAATCGACATAAAATTTGACACATGTACAAAGTGATACGCGAAAGATTGTTAAACCAAAAGATATAACAAAAGGTATTGCTCGAATGATGGTTCTAGATCTGCGACCTTTCGATACAGTTAAAGGCGTGGGCTTTAACGAATTATTTAAGCTTGTTCCCAATCCCTTCCCAAATCCCAACTCTTTCGGGAATCCCGAATCTTTCGAGAATCCCGATAAACTCGAGAATCTCGAAATTTTCGTGTTCCCGATATTTATATCGGGTTCTCGCACACCTCTATTAATTATCATTTGAATTTCGTGGCATTTTCATAATGCTTCACAGTTCTTTTCGAAATCAATTCTGTATAAAAGAGAATCAACATTTTCAAATAAATATATAAAAAGAATTGAAAGCTCATAATATAAACCAGCAAGTGTTGCAATTGAAAAAACAACGAGAGGGAAAAGAAAATTTACTTACATAAATCTCACGAAGATGATACATCTTTATATCATTTTCGAGGATAAACTAACACACGTTTCGACGTAACGCAATAGATTCGAGTCATTTGATTGAACTAATTTGGCGGAGTGAGAGTTTGAAAATGCACGAATAGAATTCGGCTAATGAATACAATTCTGAAAAAATAAACATATGATTCTTACAATTATTAAAATCATATAAATTATTATATACCATATATAGCTTAATTATTAACGTGAATTATTGTAATGATGATTATAATGACAATAATTGCAATATACTGAATAAAACAACTAAGCATTACATTAATTTGAAGCGAAAATCTGTTATAAATCAGAATTAATGTATCATATTTCCATTCATGAAAAAATATGAAGCAATACTTACTGATCAAAAATATACTTAAAATAAAAATATTTATTTATCATCGATATTAATAAACTTGTTACTCTTATTGATGTAGCACGTAAATTTCTATAACAAAATAACACATTAAATGCCGAACTAGTCATTTATTTATTACAATATCATGGATAAAAGTACCATCTATGCTATAATATAGGAATTAGAGGTAGTTGATCAACTAATGGTTCATGTTTAGCATTTCAATTTTCTTTGCAATTTTTTTTATTTGTATAGCATTTGAAACTTGATTGTTCAAAAAATTTTTTTGGATTTATTTGAAGTTGAATAGATATTAAATTAAAGGAGGATGAAAAAAATTATATAGAAAGCCTTCATTCTGATCTGACAATCTTTTGACATGTAATTATTAATTACTATATAGTTAATACGAATCATGAATAATGGAATTAATTATATAGCAAATAATATAAGTTAATTGACTGCGATTAATAATTTTATTTTTAACTGTTTTTATTCTTTAACTTAAATCTAAACCGCAAATGAGGTACATATGTACCTTAAGTTGGACTTTCAACTAGAATGCCATCTGGAATAGAGTATAGCAACTTACGATATGATGATCTTTTTCAGAAGATACAAAAATTACATACATGTTCATATAATATAAAAATCTTTGTGATCCGATCTACTTTTATCATAATATAGAATTAATTATTACTAGTGTATAAACAAAATCATGTTATTACGATTCTGTGTACGTGCTAGTAAAAAATTGTTAAATACGACTACAGTATTTCAAGTAAGTAGAAAACTTTTTCTCGTAGAGGTTATATTATATCATAGTTTACTATTTCAATGATGAGAATATGAATGTATCTAGAAAACAGCAAAATGCCACCTTAGTGGTTTTGCTTATAATATAACAAACAGTCCGTTAAGAAGGGATTGTATATTAAATGTACATAAACTTTCGAAAGTTCAGAAAATTTATCTCATTCGATATGAGAGCACAGTTAATACAACAGTAAAAGAAACAGTACCAAATATACCACCAGGTATGAAAACTTTTGTAATATCTTTAGTGTGATATTTTTGAAAATATAATAATAAATGTGATGCTTCATTCCTTTTAACTGTCAGGTTCATCTGAATCACAAGCACAAATAACAGATATAGGTAATGCAACAGTACAGAAAGATCTATTAAGTGAAATACCAGGTAATAAACACATTGTATTGAAATGCATTTAATATATTTGTTTTTTAAATTATTTAATAATACATAAAACGTAGAGACATAATTGGTATAATTTTTTTGTATTTTTTGCAGATCCACCTGTACCACAAATACCATTGCATGAAGAAATCACAAAGATTATTAATTTACATCCAAATGGCGAACCTACCTTTGAAAGTTTAGGATTAGGTGGATTTGGTCCTTTTGGAATTTTCCAATCATTTTATGAATTACTCCATATTAATTGTCATTTATCATGGTGGGCAACAATTATATTAACTTCTGTAATTCTCAAACTTGCAACATTTCCATGTTCAATATATGCACAGAGAAATAGTGTCAATATGCAAAGAGTTCTACCACAAATGGTAAAACTTCAGCAAAATATGACTGATGCAAGGAGATGTGGAAATACACATGAAGGTATATATCAAATAATACAATATATTTTTCTAAATAAAATTATTCACTTATTTTTTAGCTGCTGCATATGCTTATGAACTACAAGAGTTGCTTAAGACAAACAACGTCAAGGTGTTGCCCGTTGCCAATATTGTAAAGGTATTTAGTTTTATATGCATATTATATAAACACGTTTCTAATAATTTAAATATTAAGATTTATTCTTACATATTTACAGATATCCGCACATTTGCCATTTTTCTTTGCTTTAAGAGACATGGTTACTAAAGTAGAAAGTTTAAAGGAAGGTGGACTTTGGTGGTTTACAGATTTAACTGTTCCTGATCCATATTATCTGTTGCCATTAGCTTCAACTTTAACATTGTATGCTGTCACCACATATACATTAAAATCTGCAGGAAATATGCATCCATTGGCACGACAGTTGTTCAAGGCAATGCCAGTTATTTCATTTGTAATTGCAATGAGATTTCCAGGAGTAAGTATTATTAAAATTTATTTTTATTAATATGTATTGTGAATATTAAAAAGAATTTGTTTTAGGCCATTTTGTGTCACTGGGCTGTGTCGAATGTTATAACTTTAGCTGAAAATGAAATATTAAAAACAAAAAAAGTAAAAACATATTTTAATATTCCTCATATAGTAGCAGTCCCAGAGTCACAGATTGTAACTAGACATCAAAAGAAAGGCTTCAACGAAGCATTCTCTGAAGGTATCTTTAAATAGATATTTTAAACATGATATAATTTTAAATTTATTATATGTATAATTTTTATTTTAGCTTGGACTAACATGAAAATATCTAATAAGTTAGCAGCACATACACACGCAGATCAAAAACAATTTAATGACGCAGCTAGAGGTCCATTGCAAAAGACATATAAATACAATCCAGTGCAAACTTTATCAAAATCAACAACATCAATGTCAGCAATGAAAAAATAAAATTTTAAGTATATACAATTTCTTTATTTAATTAGTTATAAAATTTTTATTGTAATAATTTAATAAACTAGAAAATAATGACAAAATATTTTTGCATACTATGGGCAACTATTTTAAAATATATAATATTAACATTTTATACCAATACACTGATTGATCACTTCAAGTAGGTGATTATTTTCAAGAGCTGCTGCTACTCTTTCTTTGTCAGCCAATTGTTTGTTTACTGCTGCCTCTGACATATGAGTACCTGGTGTAATTTCAACACTAACTTTAAATCTTGGAGGTAGAACTCGCAGTAATTGTACTCTAATTGATAAACCAATTAATGTTGCCATGCTACAGTGTGGTATTGTTGGAGTAAATTTTACACATACTTTGTTTGCTTCATTATCAATCTAAAATAAAACATATCAGTGTTTTTAATAATATGATTGATGATATATATATTTTATAATACGTATATTAACCAATATATAATATATTACCTCGATGAGACTTTGCTCTACTACATTCAATTCTTCTAATGTTAAAGGATGTTCAGGATCATTGATATTCCTAATCAAATCTAGAAATTATATGCTATAAACAAAAGATGCATACAAGTTTAAATGCAAGAAACATTATTACATATATTAATACAAACCAAAAATTTCACGTGTATCAAATTCGTCTATAATATCTTCGTCTTCATCTTCTGCAGTAATTTCTCTTTCATTTATTTTTTTATATAATTTGGGATTAATATTTTCTAATGTGTCACCCATTTTCTTCATAAAAAAAACATTACATATCGTAAGTAAGTCTAATAAAATTATTTTAATTAATTTATATACATATTAATTAGAGTTTTACAAACAATAGTCAGGATATATGGTAATAAGAGTAATCAATTCGTTTCACCTGTCCTTAAATACGTTAGTTATAAATAGTTACAATTTTTAGTAGTAAATATGATCATTTGGCTAACATGCGTGTTACTTTAGTGTTTTAACCTAATAAACTACAGCCACAGACGAGATATGTTTTGATTTTAATTTTTATCACTAGTAGTGCTGCAGTGCAAAATCTGCTTGAATCGGTACGACAGGATGTAACATGTAAATGATAATACAGTTTCGACTCCAAAATTGTGTCCGAAAAAATACATTGCATGCAATGTCTATTCATATACTTTGTCTATGCCACAACCAATCATTTCCGACTACGATCTTTTCAACTTCCTATATATTTAAGAATCCTTTCAAGTCAAGTGTGAGAGGATTCTAAGAATTAAATAAGTTTTTTTTATTTGTAGTATTATTTAATATTTAAATAAATTTTTTAATATTGTATCAACGAAGACTTCATTGATTTATATATTTATAATATATAAAAATAAGGTAAGATATATATAGAGTGTAGAAGTAATACATAACCTAACCCAACCTTTACTTCTATATTATAAACCTAACCCAAACCTTATACTTCTTTTTTATATTTCGTTTTTTATATTTTAACTTACAAACAATTTTAATTGCAGTTTGAAAATGGCTACATCTCTTGCAGAACAACTAAAGAAATTAAAAACACCTCAAACAAAAATACTACAGCAGGATAAAAAACGTGCTAGCTTGTTATTTGATCCTAGAGAAGCTGCTAATTTAGACAAAGAAACAGTTCTAAGTATAGGTAACGTATTTTATATATTTCTTTATATATATATATATATATATTTTTTTTTTTACCAAAACAACTAGTATTGATTATTTTTTGCATAGGTCAAAATGGATTGCAAGAGTTGATTAAGCTATCAGATGTATTTTTAGAATTTAAGCAAACTCTTTTTGCACAAAGTTCACTGAGCCTTGAACGTGCTATACAAGACATTAAAGTTAACAAAAAATTAGATGGAGAGATTGAGAGGTTTCTCATCTTTTTATCTCCTTATTTCTTACTTAATAATGCCCATAAAGCTCTTGAATGGTTAATATGTAGATTTCGCATACATGAATTTAATAGAGATCAATTTTTACTTTTGATATTACCTTATCATGAAACTCGAATGTTCGTTAGGGCATTGCAATTATTAGATTTATCTGATGAAGCTGATAATTGGCATTGGTTAGAACCTCTTCAAAGGCCTGGAATTCCCTTGGCTTCTATAACATTAATCAATCGTCTTGGTTCCAATAATGCTTTGTTAAAATTAATTTGTAATCATGTAACTACTGCCACTAGAATACATTCAGAGCGAGCATCTTCTTTAAATACTTTATATGCATTTTATACAACTTCAATATTAGGAATTCTTGATCAATTATCTACTATTTCTGATGTACAAATGGGTCATATGTTACCAACTATTTTGAAAGGCTTAGAAAGTTCTATCTCCGATTTTGTAGCTAGCACTTATATGATCCTAGCAAAATTAATGTTCAAAGAGAAACTGAACAGTGAAACCATGGAGAAATTACTTTTGAAAATATTTAAAAAAACATACTTAAAAGAGGAAGCGTTGCTCTTGTTATTTGTCTTGTACAATGTACCAGTTCATCCGCTGACTAGTGTCCCACAAAGTCTTGCTACACGACTATCAGAATTGTCCTGGTTCATTGAACTCGCAATCAAACTTCAGTCATCCAACGTGAACATATTAAAATTCATTGTACCATTACTACAAACAAGTTGTCGCATGATCGTGGGTAATCCGCCAGAAAATAAATTGCAGAAAATGGTGAATGAAATATTAACACGAATAAAGCTGAACAATAGTGGAGTGGATACCATCTTATGGAACATATTGCAGAAGGAACTCCTTTCAAATGACATGACAAATGAGGCGAGAGATTTCCTAATAAAATTATATCATACTTTTGAAAGAATGTATCCTGAAAGATTCGATGATTATTTGAAGGGATTAATAAAACATAGCGATATAGACAACAATTCCAAATTGGCGTTACAGTTTGTCACATCTTGGCATTTTGGAGCCAAAGATACGCAAGAAGTCGTTGGTATACTTGATAAATTGATTCATATCAATCCAGTTCAAAGAATTATGGGATTGGAAATGTTGGCTAATTCTAATGTAAATATTCCTGAAAGCTTTCAAGAAATGATGACAAACACGATACAATCTAGATTTAGCGATACAGAAGTAGATGTTATTAGAGCTTTGCTCTCTATTCCTACAGAACGTCTAACAACACTTCTATCTACAGACATATTGATCGATGAATTAAAAGTATTACTATCTACTTGTCACAGTAGTAGCAGAAAAATACTAGCAAAACCGGCGTTGAAAATCCTCTTGAAACTCTGTGGAGCTGGAGATGATACTAGCGTTTTTATTATATCTTTGCCATATTTGTTTCCAAATGATAATGCAGACGTAGATATTGCAATGGAGGTATTAAGATCAAATTTTGCCAGGAACAATATTTACATGCAGCATGTACAAAAAGATTTAGGAAAATCACCGAATGCAGAAGCAGTTTCATCAACATCTTTTCACAACATATTAAATTGGGAATTATTACCTCCAACAGACAGCATATTGAGCGTTATGAAGCAACAAATCTCTCATGGTGATGCAGCTTCCATGTTTTTCAATCTAATTTTATTAGGTTCCGTATGTAGAGTTCCCGTTGGGTCGTTAGAACCGCAAATAGCTCGAGAGGTAATAGAAATGGCCACAGCGATGATCAAAAAATTCCCACAAGTGAAATTATTACAGAATTGCAATAATATTACGGGAAATAATATACAAATGGCCATTGAATTGACTTCTCAAGGTGTTCTACCATTACAAGTAGGTACTTACGTTTTGGAAATGGTTCACAGGCGTCTTAATCTAAAATCAAATCCGATATTTGATTTCGAGAATAATCAATATCGTAGTAATCTGATTTTGAGGCTTCTTGAGATGTTTTTTGAAGGAATAGACAATGTATATTGGTGCAAACATTATTCCCGTTGCCTACAAATATTTTTCCAGAGACATTTCTCCACAATCAAGGATCTTATCCATTTTCTTTCTCAATTATATATAAAACCTGTGAAGATACAAACGTCCTATCACTGTTTGAAAATAACTGAAGTGTTGTTGAATCAGTGCAAATGTACTCAATGGGCATTTGACGATAAAATATTTGTCACGAATTTGTTGCTTTCATTAGCTAGAGAGAATAATGAATGTCGAATAATATCATTAAAAATTCTTAAAAAGCTCTTAAGCGCTGCTCACTTAATGGTGGATCCTTTTCCTTCTTTGCTGCAAGAACTTGTCGTCAGAAGTCCAGAAATATCTTTAGATCCTGATCAATTATCTTTGTCTCTTTATATTCTGTTATCACCTGATCCAGATGTATGTGGACAATTGAAGTCAGATTTACGAAAAAGGCTTCAACAAGCGCAACAAATGTTATTTGAAATTGTTACCGACCAAGAGACTCCTTTGCACATTAAATCGCAATTACTTGATATTCTGGTTTACGTCAACGGACCCACTATACTTCAACAATTGGTTCCTCTTGGATTACAACTTCTAAAAATGCTTCAAACTGATCCTAAAAATAAGTCTGCAGGAAATTTGTTGAAAAACATACTTCAGAGATTCAATAGCACAACAATAAAGGCGCTTAACGTTGAACAAGTATGGAAATTATTTGAAGCCAGCATAGAGGAACATAAAATTGAAATAATCACAGAATCTAGAACGCAGTATCCGCCAAGTGTGATTCTTTTAAAACAAATAGGAAGTACTTTCTTTCAAGTGGCTGGAGAAACGTCTAACGATCTTCAGAAAAGAATTCTATCTAAATTAGTAGACATAGCCACCAATTGTGAAATAGGAAATGTTATTTCTTCAGCTAATAGAGCGATAAGGAAGATTCGCGTGAATGCACAACTCATAGTCGATGAACTTCAAATTATGAAAAATCTTAAGAATGCTGAATCAAATGATGCTAAAATTAAGAATAAAAAACGACTCAGTCATGCCCATGCTTTTCCCAATCCAACTATTATCAATGGAAGAGAATGGAAACGCGGCATGACTCTCTTAGAATTCGTTCAACAAGCGGATAATATCGAACACGAGGAATTACTCTATCCAATTTTATTTGATTTGCTGAAGACATGCCTCAGTTTCGAGGAACAGAGTCCTATAGAATATATGAACCAACTATTATTATCCACCATTCATCGATTAGCAGTGAAGAAGCTGCCTATTCGCGATGCCCATCTTCAAGTAGATTTAATCACACAGTGCATTAGAACTTCAAGAAATCCTCAGACTCATCATCACGCTTTATTAGTTCTGGTAGAGTTGTTGAAAATTGTTGATATACGGTGTGCTCTTTACACCATCATGCCTATTTTCACATTTATGGGAAGTACTGTGGTTCGCCAGGACGATGCTTATTCCATACAAATAATCTCGAAGACTATCGAAACTGTGGTACCCATAATAAACGCGGCTGAGAATGAAACTCACGCTTGCGAAGTCTTAAGAACGTTTATCGTTTCATTACCAGATATTCCAGAACATAGACGAACTCCGTTATTTGTAAAGTTATTACAATTATTGGATAATCATTTTCATTTATATTACTTATTGAGTTTCGAGAGTCACGTTCTGTCGAGAACCATGTCTATTACAAATCAGAAGACACCTGGACAAAGATTAGAATTCGCTTTGCAGGTGTCCCAAGAATTTCCACCTACAAAACTTATTCAAGTTTGTGTGAAATTACTTCAGTTTATGAAAGAACTGCCTATAGATATTGAAGAAGAGGAAGGTAGAAAAGCTGCAATGTCTTTTAAACATAAATATATTTTTGATGTTGGCACTAACAGTCCTAAACATTTAAAACATTATAAATATACCCTGATTCAATTTTTAAGTAATCTATTATCATCGCCTGATTTTATTAATAAAGTTGCTGAACTCAATGTTACCGAAGTAAATAACGTAAGACCATATTATGATCAATTGATCGTGGAAGTAATCGTACTAATTCAAAGTACCTCGAAGAATGCCGATAAACATCATGGAAAACCAACTGCAAAATATTGGAAGGTTCTTTTGCATCATTTGTATGATGTTCTAGATTTGATGAATAACTTATTACCGAATGGAATATTTTTGATCAGTATCAAACGTTTGATAGAACACAATCTACCGACAGTAAAGAGGAAAGCCTTAGAGCTTCTTAATACACGTCTTCAACAAAGAAAGTTTAATAAAGAGAATCATGAAGAATTGTTACAATTGATTGAATCTTTATTGAAGATAATACCAGCAAAAGTAAAATCTGAAACACAGGAACAGGAGATTGTTCAACAAACTGTTTTGATTACTATAAAATTGCTGGCGAAATTGTTGGCTAGTGATTATCCTACATTATTCAAGCCGGTGAGTCAATATATACTTCTAAATAATATTATATTCAGTACTTAGTATGTAAATATACTCAATATTATAGCGAGTAATATTATAGTAGTAGACTATTTATATATATATTATTATATATAATTAAATAGATTAATAAATAAAATTTTTTATTATTTTTCAGATATTTTATTACTTACTTATTATTATTTGTTCAAATATAACTTTAATATTTCATTTACAGATACTTGAGATGACTACCGAACTTTTAAGTTCAAGAGAAGGGCCAGTATTAGGCAGCGCTGCTCTTTGTGTCGCGGAATTATGCAGTTCTATGCGTATTCATGCAATACACTCGTTGAACAAATTTGTACCAGCGATCCTGCAATTGTTAGAGGATCACTGTAATCAAGATATGCCGGACGTAGTAGCTGTCAGTATAGTTAGCGCATTACAAAAGATCGTCGAATCTGTAGGAAACTTTTTGTCTTTGTATTTGGATCAATTACTGTTTGAATTAGCAAGATTAAGTTCTCTGTACACCGATACGGAACATCAAAAGGTATGATTTATTGGTATTGATTAATATGAACAAAATGAAATGTAATGAAAAGATAATGACAGCAATAGTCAAAATAACAGTAGAAAATCTAAGATGATAATCTTTATTTTAAATCAAATTTACTTAATTTTAAATGAAATACTTTTCAGATATTTTTGATAAACTCTCACATTTGCAAAATGGCAATCAGTATCTTTAAAGATTTTTTATTTATCATTTCCATAGATTGGCATCATGGTATCACGATTAAATGCAACAACTCAAAAATTATCTTCCTGCATACCTTTGCGAATACTATTACCAGCTGTTAATAGAACATATACAACATTACTAGCGAAGAAATCATATCAACGTGTTCCAGCACTGATGAATGTGCTAGTAGAATCATTCAACAGCGCTTCGCCAAATGATATAAACGCAGCTATATCAGATTTAGGCACGTTTTTCCTGAAGGTCTTACAATTTCGTGAAGATATTTCAAATACTGAGAATGATATGGAGATAGATGAATCGGAATTAACGATGAAGGATGTAGTGATTATAGAAAAAAACGCCAGTAAAGCATTGGTTGCTTTAACATTGAAATTGAGCGAGACTACCTTTAGGCCACTTTATTATAAGCTTTACGATTGGGCTGCTAGAAATCCACAGCATAAGCAACGAAGTATCACTTTCTATAGGTTTGTTTATTAAATAAATTATTTTTTTATTTTAATTGAAATAATCAAAACAATTGAAGAGCTTTCAATTTTTATTTGGTTTTTGGGTTCTTTTAACTTCAATATTTTATAAATATCGTTATTAATGTAATAGCAGATATTTCTCTTTTTTTATATATATATATAAAACTTCATACATTGCAATGTAATTATATAATTTTAGAAGTTTTGTGTCTTTGAACTAAATATAAATTTTGCATATTTATTGCAGTCTTTCAGCTAATATAGCGGAGTGTTTGAAATCTCTTTTCGTTCTTTTCGCTGGTCATTTTCTCAAGCATGCAGCAATGTTGTTAAGTAGTAATAATCCAGCGCTTATAGAAGAACCACAGGAGATGACTCTGCCTCAAGAATCCAGCAAAATTGAGTTGATAGAAGCTATTTTGTTGACTCTTTATCGAGTCTTCAGTTATGACGCTCATAATTTTGTCAATCAAGAGAGATTTGAAATACTGGCTCAACCAATTGTGGATCAATTAGAGAATACTTTAGGCACCATAGAGGATTATGAGAAGAGGGCAAATGAGTTAATAGTACCTTGCATAGCAGCCTTTGCCAGTGCCATTCCCGACGATTCTTTACACAAACAATTAGTGTATCAGACGCTGCTGAAGACAAGACACTCGAAACCATATGTTAGAAGTGCTGCTTTGAACGCATTGGTAAGTAAATTTTTTTTATTTAATTAATTAATATTGATCAGTTAAAGTTGATTTGTTGTATTTTATTATAACTCGATGCAATTGTGTCAAAAGTGCTATTGAATTGAGTAAAAGTCCGTAAAATGAGGTTAAATTAATATTTTATTTCGTATAAATAAGGTTGAAATTGTAAGGAAGCTTGGCGAAGATTTCATGCCACTTCTACCAGAAACTATACCTTTCTTAGCCGAATTGTTGGAAGACGAGGATGAAGCTACGGAGAAGAATGCACAAAACGCAGTACGCATTCTAGAAGAAATTCTAGGTGAACCTTTGCAAAAATATTTTTAATTTAATTTGTAGAAATATTTGCAAAAATATTTTTAATTTACTTTGTGGAAATATTTTGTAAATATAAATAAATAAATAAATATAAATGTTATTTTTCTACAAGAAGAATTTAACAAAATATTTAGAAAGACAAAAATATTATGAAAACATCAGTTTATTCTTAACTTATTCACAATTTGGACGAAATATAGAATATATTATTTCCTTACATTATAATACATTATCGTAATGTACGTGTACGTGTGTATGTGTGTGTCTGAATGTACGCGTAGAATATCGTGGCAGCAGATAACTAGGCGCCTGATTTTTTAAATATTGACAGCAATTATTACGAGCGGCGACGAGCACATTTATAGTCTTTTCTTCGAGAGCATCTCCGAATTTCGTACGTGTAGAAAAACATTTTTAAACTATGCTCCTCAATTGAAGAACGTGTGATCAACGAAATCGAATGAACACAAATTCGAGGATCCCTCGGTTGACTCGACGACAATTCTTCTTTTTAAACATTGAGAAGAGAAAAAATAACTGTCGATGCCTCTCGACGATCCTCTCTTTAGAGATCCATTTTCGTTCGGAGATCATCCTTGTAGAAGAAATGCAACGTAGGCCTTCTCGCTGATATTTCTGGCTGGCACCGTGAATTTTATCATCGATTCTTGTGTGAATCATACTTGCGGCACCTCGGCTGCGTTACGCAAAGACATTTCCTCACCCTGCTCCATTGATGGAACTTTCCTGCAAACACAATTAAAATTAGAATATTTGTTGTGAATTACACCAATGTGAAGTTCATACATGACATTACTCTTTCAAGGCATTTAATCTTTTTAAGTAATTATAATTATTTATATCATAATTATAAGAAACAAATTCAACATGATTAGATATCATATGAATAAGTTTTAAAGAGTCGAAATCATGTATGAAACAAAATTCTCATTCAAAAGGAAAAAGTCTTTAATTTGTTCAACAAAAAATTAAAAGTTTGAAATACTCAAGAACTAAACAGAATGTTGCCTTATTTAACTGATCATTGCCATTCATACTAATTTTTGAAATTAAACTCATATACAGAACCTCTGATATTACTGACATGTCTGAATATATTATCTGTTGTCTAAAAACATATCGTATTTGTACCTCAATGAAAAGACTTACTGAGGATTTGAACTGACCAGAATGATCGCAATGAATAAACGGTTTGCATTATGTGTACAAATAATCAAGGTCAACAAATAAGCAGAAGAAAATTATTAGCACAATTACACAATTATTATTCCATTTTTACTCACCTCTTTCTATATTGAAAGATAATGTAGACGATGATGGCATTGCCAACGAACAACAGGGCAATTAGGACGGTCGGCAAGACAACATCTATAAAATTGGAAAAGCATAGATTAACAGGTGCATTGTGCCACGTGGGGATTTTCGTTCTCCGCTTTTGCGATTCGCCATTCTACGGTTCATGCCTCCAAGAAGCGTGTGGCATAGTGAACTTTGCTCTTACGTTGACTAATCGTTGAAGTTTGCCATTCGCGTGCACCAACGTTTCCGCGCTCTGATTGCCTCTTAATCGACCGGCTACGATTCCAATTACCGAAATTGATTTTTCATAATAATTATATCATATTTCTTTACTGTATATCTATCATCAAGCTATCTGAAGTCGATAAATTATAATGATAATAGATCAAGAAGTTCTTAATTGGCAAAGAAGATCATTGCAAATTATTAGCAATTCCAAATAATTTAATTTTTAATCTCTGATATAATAGAGAAGGATAACTTTTCATTTTGAAAATGAAGTCTCAATTTAAGTTTCATCGTTTCTCGTCTCATTGTTAGTTTTTTAAGATTAAAAAAAAGAGAAACTGAATGAAACTTTCTATGGCAATGGTTGGTAGCAAGTCGTGGAACATATTGAATGAAGAAAAAAGATTATTGTTGATATAAAGTCCATTGATTGTATAATATTTTACAGAATTTTTTGTACACAACGAAAAAAAAAAAACCTGTTGGATAACATTCTACGAGTTGTTGGATAACGTCTTTAGCATTAGTGACGAATAGAATATTTTTATATTACATAAGTATTTCATAAGATTAAATAAGTATTCCAACGGATGAAAATTCAATAACTTTCTTCAATTTTCTGTTGTTCAATTATGACATTCATGACAGTCCGTCATTCGATGCAAAATCGATATTCAATCGTTAATCAACGAACAAAGTTTATTACTACTTATAATCAAATCCAGTACTTTACATTTCTTTTTGTAGAATCTTTCATAATCACAATTCCTTCAAAATTTCCATATAATTAAATATCCAATATTTTTCCAAATTTCAATATCAATTTAAATTTTATTTTTCAAATTTAATTGTTAAATACAAAATTTCCAAGTTGATTTCTATTAAATTCAATTTCAATCAAATTCATTGAAAATTATCATATTTTATTTTTTAATAGTCTTACTTCCAATTCAGATAAGATCCGATGTAATCCGAAACTTTGTTCTGCTATATTCCTATATAATTAGATAAAACTTTAGTTATATAGGAATTTATAATGAATACCAGAAAACGAGCAAACGATGGGAACTCGGCAAACGTAAACAGTGATAGTGAACGGAAAAGTTTTCGCATTATCTTGAAACTAATTTTAACAGAGGTGAGCAAGTCTAATGGACTGCAAATTAGAAAATCAGTAAATTACGTTGCTTGATAATTCATACCAGGAATTTTCAAGTGATTTTTCGGACAAGTAATAACTTTTTCTATAAAATGGCGTATATAACTTATTTAATTTATTTAAAGATGTAATTGTTAAAACAAAAAATTTTTTAAGATTCCATTATCGACTGCTGTGTGTTTAATAAATAGCGTGTATTTTTTATACTTCATTGTAAGCATAAAAGAATCATATTACAAACGATTTTAAAAAAGGAGGAAAATAGAAGAACGAAGAGAATAATAAAGTTTGCATGTTTCATTGAAATGACATGTATCATTATAGTATTACGCAATACACGTATCTGGACAATTTTCAAACATCAGTTCACTGATTATATGACGATTATATCATCGGAATTCTTGGACATGTCGATATCGAGAATCGCTGATCACACATAACGTGATATCGAAACACAACCTCTGTTTCACTATTTTCCGTTTTTGCATTTTTTGCACTTTTACAAGAACATGTTGAATCACCGTGTCACAGTTCGCTTGTAAAAAAGGATGATAACGATGAAGAAAATTGTCCAGAATTGTCTAAAACACTGACACATCGAATCAGTCGATTTATCTACAAACTATTCTTGCGTCGCAACGATCATCTTTCTCGGCGAAATTTTGAAATATCACGGATAATTCGAGTGAACTCGTAATTCCACGAATCACAGAAGCGATTGGACGAGATAGAAGAATTTATTTAACAAGTCCATTCAATGCGTTGAAAAGAATTTGTTCAAGCTTGGTTTACTAACCTACGACGTAGTCTGTTTGCTTCATCATGGCTGATTGCGCCGAATCCATAATGTTCCCGTTGCTAACAGCGACTGCGTCCTCACCTCGACCAATCCTGACCCCTGCGCCAAGGATATTGTCCCCTGAAAGATTGGATATCCGATGATGCTCCTGTTCCGTCTTCAGGATCACCGCTGACGTGGCTGTCGAAATATGAGATAAAAGAAATGACTTCGTTGCACGAGAATATTTTAATCAACGACTGACTACTTAAAGCAAATTTTATGACCTTGACCCTTAGGCTTTATATACATGTATATGCATGAACTGTATATGAAAATTTTGGAGACAGATAAATTGAAAACTATGAGATTTTGAATGTAAAATTGTTACGAAATTAAATAAAATTGTTATTTTAGGGGAATATTAACCCTTTGCGCTAGCAGCTGGTTCACAGATACGGTAGTTCGAGTTATGGATGCGATAGTAGTGTTTCGCGCCAATTTGTTGGAGATATCGATTTTAAAAAGTTGTTTCAATTGTTTGTATTTTTTTACGTATATGTACAAAAGATTAAAATCTCTTTGAACATGATGTCACCTTTTTGATATGTCATCAGTGAATTGCGGATGTTTATACAGTTTGATATGCACTAAATACATATTATGCATTATTATATGTATAAAATATTCAATATGCATTTATTACGTGTATGAAAATCTGCAGTTTAGTTATCAGATAACTTTTATGATAACATTGAATTATAAAAAGTAGTTGTGCAAATATTTTGTTTAAACAGTGTAGATATCAGTTCTGAAGAGTGGATTTACAGTTTAAGCAAACATAAAAAGCAAATATTATCGCTGATATGTAGAGACGAAAATAGAAAAATGATTGATAAAGTGACTGATAACAAGGGAACATGGATGATACGAGGGTCTCAGAACTTTGTTGACAGTTTGGAGTTTCATATTCGTTAAACTCCGTAAAACAAAATATTTCAGAAACTTTCTCAATCATCGACTCTCCATTCGTGGCAGAGGATCAAGCAAAAGATAAAAACTTCTTCATTGCATACAATACAGAGATCACTAAAAATTATTTGAACAAATGAATTTTCCGATAGAAAGCTTCTAATCGAACTTTCATGTACTGTTCATTAGTAATTCCTAATAATACTTGTAATTCTTGTTACTAGTCTTGATACTATAGAATAGAATAAAAATTCTATAACTCAGTCTTGATACTGTAGAATAGTATAGAAATTCTATAACAATATACATGTTAAAATAACAATACATAAATAATGAAAAATCTCTATACAAGTCTTCCAACTAAAATACTTGAAAACGCATAAGAAAATGTATAAAAATGTCAACAGTCTGAGAAAGACGGAAAAAGAATCTCAAAAACATAGATTATAAAAGCCATGATTTTTTCGATGTTTTGTGCGATAGAAAAAGAAAGGAAAAGAAAAATAAGAAACACAATACGTGTGTAGCAAAGAAAGAAAGAAAAGAGAATTTTCTGTGTGTATTTAGCAGAGAAGTAATACAAAAAATTCTTTTTCTGCCGGGTACGTTTTACGATGGTGACTTGGAAACTTGGAGACAAACGGCCAGCTCTCAAAAATGGCTTCTGTTTTTAGAGACTGATTGTGGGAGTATCATGCCCTCGAAAACGCTCCTCCGATAATATCAAAGTTAGAACGGCCAAGCCCCATAAAACACGTTTACGCTCGAGCCGATTGCCGTTTCTTTTCATAGAAACATGTTCCAGGATGTGTTCACGTGTGTGTTTTCGGTCGTGAAGAATTAACATCTACAACTAGGATTTATATTTCCTCGGTGAATCATGTGGAACGTAAATTGTACGTTCTATCATATGTTAGGGGGAAGAAACAAGGTCAAGCAGAATTAGAAATTTTCTCTACGAATTTGAAGCTTGAACAACTCATTTGATTTGATACCATCGACTAAAGACGTACGTGGTTTTCTAATAAAAGTATATGTTGATTAAATCATATTGAAGATTTTGTAATAATTGAAATTGACGGAGATAAATATCTGATTAGTATGTACTTGTTTCATTTCATTTTAAATGATCAAATCTTATTATCGGAAAAGAAAACGAAGACGAGAATACAATTTATTTTTGCAAAGGGAGGAAGAAAGAACACGCATTTCTCGTCCGTATCTGTTATCAAAGTCACCAGTTCCATTGTGGAAGGAATGTAACTTATCCATTACCTTTAATTTTAACCTCTTTGAAATACAATACACTTTGCAACGAATATAATTTCTTAAATACATAATATGGAGAATAATAAAATTCAAGGTTTACCAAAATTCATTAAATAATCTAAAAGAAAGGAAGGAAATCACAGTTTTAGAATTTTACCTCGTCTATGAAAGTGTCTTACAGTAAAAATACAAAGGGAATTAAAGCAGACACATCGCTCTGAAAATACACGCTTATTGTATGCAACTACTACCGACACTATAAAATTTTACGTTGCTTGAAATGTTTTCACTAAAAATACATCTGTATCTTCAAAAATAGCGAACATAACGTGTATTTTACTTTCGAGTCTAATTTAAACCAATATAACAAATTAATCACCAAAATAGCAAGAAATCATCATGAAATAGTAAAAATTATTACTTCTTTAAAATACGCGAACAATAAAAAATTGGACGATTCTTGTTTTGGAGAAATGATTTCTTAGATTCACGAAATGGTCACGGTCGTACGCTATACATTCTTTGTCTTTCGATCACTACGTTGTTAGAGAGAAAATATTCACGACAAATGCAGCGTAAAAGTATATATTATTATCAAACAACGGAAACGCGAATTCGCAAGCACGATAAGCGATTACTTTGCAGTACGTCACTTGGACGATCAATATTTCGAAAGGAACTGATACCAAGTACAAGGTGAACGACTAATGAAAAATCATAAGTATTTTTACTTTATTTACTGGAAAATTCTCGATAATTTCGAGTTTTATTCTTATCTGAAATTAGAGTTTGATATTTTTCGTACGAATTTCTTTAATCTTATTGGTTGCAGTGGAAACGATAAATCGTTTTTCAATTTACTAATTATCGAGATTTAATAAGAGAATTATTATCAATATCTCGGATGAATTTTAATTTTCTTTTCTCTGCACTAAACTCAAATATTGATTTAATTTTAAATTTACAAAATGAACATCGTTCCCTAGCAACTAGAGTTATGATAATACTATAAATTCATGATACATTTGGTCGTTATTATGTACATGAAATAACATAGATTTTGGATTTGTTTCAGTGAGCAAAATAATTTCTAGAAAATTCTCACTTTATTCACTTTTCAAAATAGACGCTTAGTTGATCACGATTGAAATGCAATATTTTCCAAGTGAAAAAGAGAGAGAAGCAACAAATTGTGAATTTTTCTGTTTATTTCGCATCCATCTAATTTTTCTGTTACAGATACTATGAAAACATTTGCAGTGAGCCACGATTTGAAAAATGATATTTGTCGTTTACAAATAAAATTGTAAGTTTCTTTAAATTGTAAACTACGATTAATATTATTCAAGTTCAAAATAAAATAGTTACTGGAGGGATAAATTATTAGAACAGGAACAAAAATTTGGTATCATTAAATAGCCTTTAGCATTTCTATTGTTGTCGAAAATTATATTTGTTTTTCTCTTCGAACGAACAACGTTCTAAATTATTTTTCTAAATTATTTTCAGTGACGCGAATCGCGTTTCTGTTTTTATTACAAATAAATATATATTTCGATTGTCTTTCGCTTGATTCTCGGTAAAGTTAAAACCAGTTAGTTCAAAGAAATTCAATTATCGAACTATGTATTTACGTGATCGCGAACTGGTTTATGTTCCGCGATGTTTAATAATTTAACGACTCGTGGAATAGAATATGAAGAATAGCTCGAGCGTGCAAAGTCCATTCGGATGACTCGACACATAGTCACGATTGGCAAAAAACCAATGAAGTAATAATCTTCTAAATTTTTGCGTTATTAAAACTGAGAACATCGTGTTCATTGTTTTTTTTTTTCTCTCTCTTTCGTCGAGATCAGACATTTACAAATCATGTATTGTGATTTTCAAAATTTAATTAAGACTATTGTTTTTAAGGTAAAAGTATTTGATATTCTTTTTATTGGAATCCGAAAGAATATAGAAGCCGAATAACGATATCACATTTCATTCGAACGGTATCATACCAATTTTTAATTAAAAGATATGAATGCGTCCTTATCCGGTGTAATTTATCGATAGTCGAACTTCTTTGCAAGAACATCGATTGACCCAATTACACTGATTTTGTACCATCGCTATTATCGATCGCTCTATTTTCATCATATTTATCTGTAATTAATTGAAACATCTCAGCTTCCTGTTAATTGATTGGACGATTAAAATTTATGTTGTTTAAAATAGAAAATGTAAACTCGTTCGTACGTCATCATACATGGTGTATTACATGAATCGAACTTGTTTCTATTTTTTATTTTAATACTTCTATCAAGTGATATTAATATCTTTCTCATGTTCAAGTTTAAGACAATTTTCTTTTCGCTATAGTTATTTCTACTTCATTTAAACGAATTATGAGATAAATTAATTAATCAATGAATTTAATAAAATAAATTTGTTTGAATATATAAAATAGAAGCGAAACTTTTCTTGCATGTAAGTACAAACTGTAAAATTGTGATATAATTTCGCATTGAATTTTAATATATTGCTTTCTTCCTTCTTTTTTCCAAACGTTTACCAAATTAACAAAACCAGTTTTATTAATTTTAAAATTTTTATAAATACATCCGGTCGACAGTTTAATAGAATCATTCGTCAATCGATTAATTATATTGACATGCCAACAGATGAAATATATATCTGCAATCGAGAATTATTGACAAAATTGTGGCATCAGATTATCAAATATTGTCTTGTCTTGCCTTCTCTGTCGTATCATGCACCAATGCTACTGCAGTAAAGAAACATTCCCGATTACGTGAGAATCGAACGATTCGTTATCGCTGTTCAATGTGGGAAGATTTTGATGAACTGTTGCTCTGACACGGGTCACTGGATATCGACGCTTCATTTCACTGTAACCATTTTATTTTTCCGATCCACGATGGAGCCACGCGTCGTTCACGTTCCTATTCTTCGAACAAGGGAGCGATGCTTAATGAAAGTCGTTGAAAATCGTTAAACGGAATGCAAATTGTGAGACTTTCAATATTAATATACATTAAAATTTACTCGTGACTAAATTCCATCGAATAAATTGAAATATAAAGAAATAAACTGAGCTCTTATTAATAAAAATTATACAAATCTGATAATTCTAACATTACGAAATTATCAATTTGCGTAATAAGATCATTTATACATTATTCTCGCAAATGGATTAAGTAACCTATTTCATGAAAAAGCGTCGATAAGAATTTTTCTGTAGTCTTTGAATATATTAGTCTTCAAATCATAAAATAATTACTCGTACAAAATTTTCAAATATTGAAACGTATGTGCAATTGGCATAAATAATGTTTCTATTAATAATTCTCAAAATATCTCCAATAGTCTTCAAAATAGTCTTCAAAACATCGACAGGCGGACGAATTTATTGCGTAATCAAATGCCACAACAAAATCATAAATTTTGGTCTGTTATTTAAATAATTAAACATTACACCGTTCGTATCTTACAGCGACAAACGAATGACAAAACAAATATATTTTGACCACTTTGGTATTGAAAGTTATTTTTAAAAAGTCGAGAGCAAATGAAGTCCACGATATGAAGATTGATAGCTTAATAGCGTATGAAACATAAAATAACAACGATGGGGCGAACTTTTGATTTTGTATTATTGAATGATAAGATGAAATTAGGTATAAGTATGTACTTCAATCAACGATATCGCGTTCTCACGTTAGGGTGAACTTATAAAATAAATTATGCGATAACGAATGCACAAAATAATCGCTTGAAATTACTTAAAATACTAATGCGAATTCATAATTTCTTTCTTTTATTTAACTTACGAGTAATTAGTTTATTATTTTACATTTTTATTCATTTAGAGTTTGATGACGTAACTTTGTTAACTGAACGAACAAATGCAATCTACGTTAATAGGAAATGCAATTAGCAACCCTTCCGTTTTCAAGATAAATGAGATAAACTAATTTAAACCTCACCCGAATGAATCACATGATATATTGTTGATTCTCTGTATGGTTCTACATGTCAAGTAATCATAGTTCCTCGATGCAAATAATTTTAAATAGTTTTCAAACAATTAACCGTACTATTAACAGTTCATATAATAGGCGATCGCCAATTTTTCTTACTACCTAATAATTACACAAATGACACGAGTAATAATTTGAAAACAAAGTTGTAGGATCTAGGTGAAAAAGAAAATAATAATAACAAAGAAAATATGAAACCTTTCTCTCAGAGTCGATAAAAATCGGGAACAAAATTTCGCTCCAATCGAAGTGTCATATCCAAATATAAATAAAATGAAGTTCTACAGTATCTTCAATTAGAAAATAAAAATAACACACGAGACAAACTGTATCTAGAAAAGTGTACCTGTCCAATTAGCAGATGCAACTCGTGAAGCGAGAAACAATTCTTGTCACTGACTACCGAACGAAACTTTCGATAGGACCAATTAAAGCAATTTGAAGACAGTTCAGTACAAGTTTCGGGTAAGTTGCGATTCATCGACCAGGTTCCACGAGGCACTCGAACGAACTGAAACCGGTGCGTTTCAAGTATACCAGCGAAGGGTCTCTTCACTGATCGTTCAATCAGTCGCAATTGTCGCTAACCCTCTAACTTAGTTAATCCTTGAGAGTGACCGACTGGTCGAGATGCTACTTAAAGGCCAGAATGTTTCCTCAAGTGTGACGCAGAATCGTCTCGGAGAACGGTGCATGATCGTCTCATAATCAGAGAACAGAATCCCCTTTATGGGCAAGATCTCAAGGACCGATTAAAAAGGAAGGTTACACATCGTACTGAACAGAGAAATGAACTTGAGAGATTACATGAAGAATGCTAATTAGAGAAGACCTTTTGATATAAATTTAGGATTTGAGAAGACTTAGTTATATCTCCTGCGCGTTATTTTGGTAAAGAAACTAATTCAATTAAATTCGATATCTATGCATGTAAAATTCTATAAATATAAAGCGAGAGTAAGACTGAAATATCAAGATTCGAAGATGGATGCTAGGTTAATACAGAATTCACGAGACTTGCTGGCAAGGTTCATAAGTTAAGATACTTTCTTTTAAGAAAGTAAGAACGAAATCTTCTTGGCTTCGTGAAACATTCTTGCGAAATTTTATAACGGATAATGTCTATAACACTGGAAAGAGAAACCACACTTGTCTTGCTATTCGAGGTGTATGAAATTTGGCTCCCCGCTTTAGAACTATCTTGCGTGAAATTTCGCGAAGAACAGTAAATGCTTCGTAAAAATTGTAGAACGTGAAAATGAAAATAAGAGAAGTCAATATCAACGAATGTTGAAGAATTAAATGAAGAGAAACGACAACAACTGATACCAGATATTTCATGAAGATTCAAACGACAATTTCAAAGTTCAGATGACTTTAAAGTTTAATCGTTTGTCACTATCTTCGTTTCGTTTGATCGAGAGAGTTTGACGCCTCGTAATCCAACTTCTGGAGATTCCTGTCATATACGTGCATTCACTTTGATATGGAGAAAATATTTAATCAAATTACTCGACAAATACATAACAAATACAAAGAGCTGAAAATCTGACATAAGTCAGTCTAGAATAGAACGGAATAACGTTCTGCGCTGTTTATATTATAACGAATAATTTATTACACCTTAAAGACTTGAAATACCAAATCCTCAAGATCTTGATTTATATTGTTATAATTTTCGATATTACTCCAAACTAAAGCTATATAAAATCATATTAAAATACGAACTATTCCGTCGTATGAGTATCAACGAGCATCTTTTCAAAGAAAAAGTTTACGTCATCGTCAACTCTATCTGCAATTCTCTAAAATTATATCCACCGCTTCTCTCGAGAGCAAAAATCCAAATTACATTCCACTGACGTACACCGGCCTCTTGCCAGCTTAAAATTCTCTCCACCTTTCTCTACAACTCCTCTCGACAGCAAGAATCGAGTCGGATCGATCGTTACTCGTGACATAAAACGAAGAAGAATCGGCTCGATTGAACGCAATAGAAGAGCGACAATTAAGCGACACGAGAATAGACGGATTTGTGATCGGAAGCACGATATTGCGTCACATTGTTCGCCTAATTTTAATGCTGGGTACAAAGGCCATCGAAAATTGCCCCCCAACTGCACAATATGTACATACAGGTTTTGGCTGTGCAGAAGAGCAGAGAATCTAGAACGAGTGTCGTGCACGAGTTTCTGTACGTTGCATCAGTCACGTATATACCACGCGCTTGCCGCGCAAGAAGGTTGGCAAGAAAAGAAAAAAGCAGGAATCGATCGTGTGCGTCCAAAAAGGCCGATGGAAATCGTCGATAAAAGGCGAGTCGGGAAACAATGTCGAGGGAAAAGCTTCCTTTCCGGTCGACAGGACGAGCACAAGGTGAGCTCGTGAACTTAGCTTCGTTCTTTTTCCGCTCGTCAATGGCTGAATGGAGTTCGGAACAAAATCGCATGGAATGAGTCTAGCCGCAGAGAATAGGAGCGAAGATTGAGTGATAATCCTGACGGACAATTGGACGTTCGCGATACATCGTGAAATTACATAACATCAAGATGGATAATATTTTTTTTTGCCGACTGTTGACTAAAATTATCGGAGACGGTCGAACGGACTTCCTGTGCATTGTGTACAACGTCAGCTGAAAATGATTCAGGACGGAATGTTACGAATTTCTTATCGTACATTCGCTGCTTATTGTACATCGTTTTTAGTAACTAAAGAAAGAATTTGCCGTATTTTTCTCTAATTTAATTTTCTGTTCTTTTTTCTGTTGTTGATTTTACACAGAACGATACACAGATGGCAAATTAATCGATCCCCCTCCCCCCTCTCTGTTATGTTTAAATACGTGTGAAATAATCACATTACAAATGTCAACTGAAATGTAATTGTGCTTTGACCGGATACTAAACACGTCCATATGATTCTGTATAAACATGTCACGACGAATTCTAGGTGCTATAAATAATTTGATTAATATGACCGCTACATCGACTTGTGCTAATTTATGAGCACGTCAACATGGAAACTGTCATTCGGTAGTTTAATGAAGCGAAACGAAATGACGTAACATTTCTCGTTATCGTTACTTCGAAACGATCATCGCAGGGAGAAATGAGTATTTTCCGTCGATTTATTGGGTTTTTCCAATAATTTCTTCTATCTTTTCCGGTTAAATTTCTTCTATCTTTTCCGGTTAAATTTCTTCTATCTTTTCCGGTTAAATAAATGTTAAGATAAAACCTAATATCAATGTCACTTAGTTCAAGGTTCTTTAGTAATTTATCTCTTCCATGTTAATGTACTAGAAAAGAAATTAAAGATCTAAAAATATATACACGAATACAAAAACGATTTGAATGATATTTTCCTGACTACATTTCAAACGGAAGTTAATCTTAACCGAGAGTCTCGGTTGATATTCTTTTTTCTCTTTTTTAGACACTGTAACTAGATAGAATAATTTTTAAATTCACAATATTCGATTAAATGTCTGATAAAATATACGAATGAATATCTACAGCAATAATTTTCGTTCTCTGATTAATTCAGATGTACTTTTACATAATACCGATTCTCAGATCTGTATTTTTATATAATATTCTTTAGAAAATAATTTTCTAATGTCCAGAAACAAAATAGAATACAAGAAAAATAAAAATAAAGAAGTTATCATTGACTTGGTGATTAAAAGACTGACCGATGATGTTACTTTCAACGAAATGGTACACGTTTGATTTGAAAATGAAATTGAACGCACAGTGTATCTCCGAGACACTCACTTATCAGATGCCTGAAGGTGTCCGCGAATATTCGTATCATGGTGAAGCAATCGGCAAGAAGCTCTTCGTCGATCCTCCCTTACACTCGAATTCGTGTATGGCCGCGCGCTGTCAGCTGCTAGACGCCACCATAACGCGTTCCTGTACGACACTTCGGTTAATAAACGGACAGCTCCTGCTGACTCCTCGAACTGTACTACTATAGCATCAGTGGGCCCGTGTTCAAACCACTCTGGCTTGGAGTCTCTCCCCAAAGCGTCTCTTGTCTCCTATCTCTGTCTTTTGTTTCACGATCTCTCTCTCTCTCTCTCCCTCTCTTTATATTTTTTCTGGAGTTTTCTTCTTCCCTCTATACGTTTATCTTTAAATATCGCTGTCCTCTATCCTTATACCGCACTGTATCACGTTCAAAAACCAAGGGCAAACAGCTGTCTATCATCCGTCAATTTATTCCTATTTTTATCACGCACAGAAAATGATCGTCGCAAATGACTATGTATCAGTTGATGATAGAGTGAGATGCTTTCGATGTTTCCGATCGACCGGGTAAACAAAAAACTCGTCGACAAGCGGAGTCAATATCGAAGATCGATTCCATCGGAGTAATCACTCAGGAGACAAAGTCTCATCCCATCTTTGTCTCGAACGGAAAAACTCGAGATCGTCCGAGTAATGATTCGGCTGAATGACTTGACATGCAACTGCGAAGAAATTCATATGCGATATTACACATGAATAACCGGTTCTAACACTTGCGTCAATATCACAATTATTCAATAATTTTTTCATGAAAATTAATGAAAGCCGAGTTTGTGTTGGATATTAACGATGAATTTTCCGTGAGTCGGAAGACAACGCGAATGTTGTCACGTTCGTGAAGGAGAAACACGGTCGTTTCTCGTCATAAGAGTGCCGATAAGTGGCTTACAGAAGACTCACGAAGCAGAACGGACAAACTGAGTGAGATCGTCGTTATTCCATCGGTTTTATCATCGACAAGAAACGCGTGGCGTGACGGGACGACGCCTCCAATCGTTCACGACCGCGATGCTCTTTGACCCCAACCGAGCCGTAAGTAGAAAAAAAGATACACTGCAAAGAAAATTATGATTTATTATCTGTTTGTTTGTCTTGCATCGTTTGTCTTTGTAACCGGCGCATCTTTCTTTCTACCGAGCATTCTTTCCACTGAGCAGCATCTGACGTTACACCTCCACCATTTTGCAATCACGTGTAAACGCGCTAAATACACGACTCTGTCGAGATAAAAGAATTCATATCGTGTTTCAATTTTGACAATTAATCGGGAGATCGAGGCGTTGTATTAATCTCAATAATGGAACAACCGATCAGAATCTAGCGTGTCAATGGTAAAAATTGTTTTCAAGTGTTTCGTGAAATCAATTTTTCGTACAGTACAGGATGACATAGGATTTTAAATTAATTGATTACAACGTTGTAAATTAATCGTAACGGAGGACGTTATAAATCAATCGTGATCGAGAATCAGGATCGGGCATCGAGAGCGATGAACACGATCCTGAGTTAACGACGCCATATGGACTATCCTTATCCCCTCTTTCTTGGAATCCAACATTCGTCGGTCTTTATATACGTGAGAAACACTTTTAGATTACTACCGTTTTCGAGTCGACAAAATACTCCATTACCTTTGAAACTTTTCTCCGTTACGTTTCTCAAGAATCGAATAATTTTCATTGCAAACTCCTTTCACAAGACGAAATTTTTACGTACGTGCTAAAATGACGAGAACGTCTTTATTTTAACCGCGGAAACAAGAACCGACTGTAATACTCTAATTTCCCTTGTTAAGAGTTGCACGGTAATTTTTTTTTTTTTCTCGCGATAATTTTCGCAGTTTACGCGAAACATGTGTTCGCCGCAAAGTTGAAGGCAACCTTGTTCCGCGATAAATACGTTACGTCAATCGACTCGTCGAAAGGAGAGAAAGATCGTGGGCACAAAGAAAAAGACAGACGATAAAAAAGAAGAGGTGAATTGTGTAAAACGGCGTTTTCCTTCGATTCCGTTGCACGAACCGTTCCGCGGTGTATAATACACGGTCATTTTACGTTACCCACTGTGCAACTTGTTTCTGTTTGCTCGTAACTTCGTAAATTATATATAGTACACAATGTGTACAAGCAAAAGACATTCTCTGTTGTAAGAAAATTTAGCAATACCTGCTTTCAACGTGTGCATTTGTGTGTTGTTTTTTCGGTCGATCATCTGATTAGAGCCGTCCTACTTTATTGCTTTTTCCCTTTGAGTCTCTCTTGGTCACGTGCTCTTCCGCAGAAGGTAGATTTATATCGATAATTCCGTTTGCCGATGCTTTGGATTCTGGGCTTAATTTATGCCACAACAAAGAATATACCCAGCGGTTTTTCTAGATACTGAAAGCATGGAACGTGATTATGGACGTCCTCAAAAGTAAACGCATTCTCAAACTATTTTCGTACTACGCGTCAAATTCAAGGATTGATTTTCAATCGAGCTCTGTCCAGGCTTAATTTACTCTCAGTAGACTCTTTGGCTTCGCTCGATCATCCTTAAAAATACTTTTCCTGGACATGTATTGCTATAATAAAGAGATCCAAGTAAATTAATATTATTCGTCTTTTCACTCGATATCTGAACTCTTATCTTTGGAGTTAGCCTTGAAAACTTATCCGAGTCATCGAATATCTCTTTGTTTTTATCCGTAATTTACAATTTCCATTTAATCTCGATCAAACGTCGACATTCCTCATCGAAGAAGGTCGATTTAAAATACGGACAAGCTCGAGGAGATCAAAGTTTACTCGACTTTCACCACAATTGGTTTCTTTTTCTCTTCTCTTTTTGGTAAAGAGACCAGAGCGTCAAAGGAGCGACAAAGATCGAAGCAGATCAAATTTGTGCCGTCCACGATACCTCTCTCGGCCAAGGCAGACTGTCCAACTCCATCGAAGTAATGCCAGCCTGAACTAGCCGAGCAAACCGTACAAGCCGCGATTCAGTTTCTCAAACGGTTCTCTTCTTCTTTCTCCGCTCGACCTGGACTTGAATGCTCTTTTACTGACAAACCAGAGAACAAAGGCCCCGTCTCGTTCTCGTTCTCGTTCTCTGTACAGTGCATCAAACTCCCCCCCAGGCGAATTCTCTCTTTCTGACTCAGCGTGAGATACAATGTATACTCGATATATCGAATAGAAGAAATCGATGGAGCCAGGAGCGAAGCTGTATAATCAATCGGAGTGACACATACACACCGTGGACCTTTGGACCGCCTTGTCTTACTCCATCGACTTTCCTTCGAGTCGCGAGAAACTATCCGTCGTCCAGAAACGCGACGGGCTGGATTCCGGGCTGATCTCTCTTGGAATCGGACGTCCAGAGTGTCTGTTTCTCTTCTCCTCACGATATCGCGCGTGCGTCGTTGAGCGTAATCGCGAGGCGTGCGTACGTAAACGTGAAAGACGGTGACACGAGCTCTCCATTGATAAAAAGCAAGAGGCGATAAGACGGCAAGAGTCGCGTGGTCCCACTATCAGAAACTCCGACGACGACTGGATACGAACCTTCCCTACTTCATACCACGTCCACCAGAACGCTCGGGAGATCTCATCGTGGTGAGGGTAGAGCGACAGAGACGGGAACGGTGGTGAAGATGGTGGGGAAATAAACAGGGGCAAGCGTCGTCCCCACTACGATATTCCTCTCCGACCACCCTCCCACGCGAATTCTGCTCGGGATGAAAACAAGCTGTCCTCTTTCGATTCGATCAACGTTCTTGCAACGACTATTGCACGGCGGTTCTTCGATATTGCTTCTTTTTATGTACGAGAATTTGCATGACCTGGCGTTTCTTTCCATGTCCAATAATTCGTTTTCGGTATGTTGATTCTTTGTTACTTTTATCACGAACACTATACTTTTCGATTGGACATGGAAGAGATTTCCGCGATCTCTGTTTTGAAACATTGTAACAAATATTTTTCCCAGAGATTATATACAAATGTTTCTGTTGAGTCAGGATTCGGATCAAGTAGATTAGAAAGTAATGAAATTTATGATCCATTAACACTATGACGACCGATGACGTGACAATAGCGTCACATGATTCTCAATGTTCGTGATCGATGACGTTACTATAAAGTCATATTATCTTTAGCGGTTAGTGACTGTTGGAAAATGTATATGCTATACGTGTTAGTGTATATTCATTTATTTATGTAAACTTTGAAACACGAGTCGCCCAAAATTATGCCAGCGTATTATATAAACAGTATTTGACGTTAGCTGCGTTGATGTTACTTTAAAATTCTATATCATATGAAAGTGTAATATCCATACATTTGAAATTAATTTTGCATTATCTTTTATCGCAATGATTGTAAATTAAAAATAACTACGGTTTCATTACATAATTTTTATCTCTAGTTTCTAAAAATTCTTGACTTCTAAACTCACATTTGATAATCTAAATCATAGTTTTCGACGATGGATATTAAATTATGTATACTGGATCAGCAAGTTTTAAAGCTCGCATTTTCAGAGTTCAACTCGGTCTCAGCTGCTCGTTGAACATGTGCAACCGCAACATTGTTTTATTTTGTCGACTCTAAAATTATCTTCTCGCAGGAGGGGGCAGAGATGGTGGGGAGGCGATAGGGGCGATCAGCCCTTCCAGTTTCATCACTATCTTCCCCTACTCTTGATCCTTCCCCACCATCGAAACGAATACGAACTGCCAGCTTCTCCGCTCTCACGTTTCGCGTTCGTGTAACCGCACTACTAACCAAAACTGCATATCCTTTGAATTATGCATTCGTTTGAATTATACGTAGCTGTAATGCACGCGGACGCGTGCTCGTACAACTATCTCGCAGGAAATTTCATAAGTTCGTTAGCTCGCCGGTGCAATATAGGAGGCGGAAAATTGAAACACAGTTTACGCGGGAATATACCGATAATTTAAATTGATTTTTAGAGTCAAGTTAAAGCACTCGATTGTTTCAAAAGTAAAAACCCTGTTTCAGCATTCTTTTCAATTCTCTTCAATTTGGAGCTTAGATTTTCTTTTTTAAATTCGCCGTTAAAATGGAAATAGAATGTATTTATCGTGTGACCTGGAGAAGCAAATCTATAGACAATGCTTCCATTTTTCTTTTACATTCCAATTCGAGGCTTCTCCCCAGATTTCATCGAGAATAGTAAACGTTTGAATTTTTTAGCAATCCGCCTCAAACGAGTTTTAAATGAGACCCAACACTAAACTAGTTAGCTATTATCCCGTCGTTCCATCTATAGAGTACGTTATTAATGGTCTTTCGCGAATACCTTTATCGTTCTAATGAAGAAAAAAAGAGGGAAAAAAAAGAGATCGATGCTACTGCTAACAATCTTCTCCTTGGAAATTCAATCACCGTTACGATGTCCAAGCTACTCGACCTCGTTCTATTGCATTTAAATCCCAAGTTCCTCGTATAAGAAAGGCAATAATCTCGCGGGCGTTTTCTTGCGGTCGGTGAAAGCCAGCGCGCGAAAACTCTTCGATATTCTTCGCGGAAAGAGACTGCTTCCGGGGCCGACGGAATTATTATCGACGTGAATAGGACGACGCACAAAGAACACCGGGACAGACACATTCTTCCCGATCCCCTTTGTTCGAGAGGTGTGAAAAGCTACCGAGAGGATTCAAGCAATCTCTCTCTCTCTCTCTCTCTCTCTCTCTCTCTCTCTCCCTTTTTTTCCACGCGAAATTTTTTTTTCGGCTTGCAGCTGTTCACCGCTCTCATTCAGCGGGCGACCGGCCCGAATTAGCGGCGCTGTATCGTTACTGGGATCGGTTGGTTTTCGAGAGGCGACTGTCGGATCGATAACGCGTGATTACGGAAATTTTCAGAGGAAAGATAAATATGGACGTCTGCTCGCGCAAACGTTAATAATGTGATAAGAGACTAAAGCAGATTGAAACTCTTTTGAAAGTATTTGGACACTGGAAACTTTTTACGAATGTACATACGTCATAACCAGAGCATTTTGAAACTTTGTTGGAAATAATTAAATCTTGAGAATTTGTTGATCGTCGTCGATTGCTGATAATAAATGATGGAAATAAATTAACAGATTGAAAACATAGAATTGAATATTCGTTTTATACTATCAAAGGAATGACTGAATAATAGAACTGTTTAATAAAAAATTTCGTATCTCTTCGGGGTAAGATTTCCTGTAATATGGTTTTCAAATTTACGACGGTCTCAGCAGGAAGGTAAAGTTGAATGGGTTTACTATCGTCAGCGAGGGTAATTAAGAATCCGCTGAGCGTATCACGTTTTAAAGAGCACGAAAAAAGACTCGGGGTGCCGTTAATTAATTCGCAATTCCACTTGAGTACGAAAGTTCGAGCGGAAGATCGGTCTGACTTGGTTTATACGCATACATTTAATCGCATGCGAGATCGTGCACTTGCAAGAAACGAAAATAGAAAAAAAAAAAAAAAAAGAAACGACAGAGAAACGCAGAGAGGTCTTTGGACGTTGATTTATCGTAGCGAAATGTGTTTCATCGGTTTATGTTTCTTGCTCGAAACTCGCGATTTCCGGGAAACGTTCAACGATCGTTGCAAGATATACGGATCAAAGAACACAGAAGAAACGTGACAAAAAGCAGAATCAGTTTACTGAAAAAAAAAAAAAAAAAATTACCTGATGATGTTCAAAATGACGTGGAAGTGATTGGACGTGTGATTCTCTCTTCTTCGTTGCTGTTTCGCGAGTACGAGCGTTTCGATACCAACGTCACTGATCAATCGAGCGGCGAGGATTGAAACGAAAACACGATTCAGTAGAAAAATACGATCGAGTTGGGGAAATTGATTTTCAAATGATTTTTGCGCGGAGACACGTGGCGTCGAGACGGCTGGCGTCGTTACGTGTGCGACGCTACCGATGTATGGTGCCTTCACGAATACTTCTCCGCCCCAAGATTCTTTCCCTCCGTCTTTTTCTTTCTTCCTGCCCCGTCCCCCGCGCACCAGCAACCCCTCTTTCGGTGTCCCCGCCGTTCACCACGATAACCCCCACCACGGATTTCCCCTTTCGAACGCAATGGACAGCCATGGGTTCCCGGGAGGCCTGCGAGGAACGTAGCAACCAATTCGGGTGCCACGATCACCATAAATCTCGTCTATATTTTCGACACAAAGATACTGACGTCAGTTGGTTGTCACGTCCGATAATGGACATCGATAGATCGAAGATAATTTCAATTAAATGTTACAGTCGATGAAGAATTCGAGGAATTCACCTTTGTGAAAAATGCAAACACATTTTTTTTTAAACTCGTAGACTTATAAAATTTGTAGACGATCTTGGTTTTTCGGACGATTTTCTTTTTGAAAAAGAATGTGTTACGCGTTACCATGACGTGTAAAGGATGATTTAACCTCCATGAACCCAAGTTATGATATTAGAATTTTAAATTGCACGATGTATATAGGACATTTGCATTTCCGGTTGGCAAGATGTTTCGCATTAATTTTCTGTGTCAACGATACGCCGCTTGCGGGGAAAGATATGTTGAGGGAATCGCGGTTACCTGTGCAACTCGGCATGCTGATGACACTCTCATTCCACTTGCCGTTCTTGCACTCGAGTATCCTTGTCCTTTCTTTACTGTCGGGGAACACGGTGCCGAATTTGCACAGGAAGGTCCTCGAAGTCAGAGTGCCATTCAATACGTAGCTTCCGTTGGGCGCTGAGACATCCGGACAGTTCAACACTGAAACATTAATACCACCAGGCTGTGGAAATTGCTGTTCACTTGCATACGGTTTCTATTCACCGCGTCAAATTATAATTACCGGCGGTACGTCTTGACAATAAACTGACTTGCGATTTCAATCACGTTCTTGCTCATTTGTTAGTCTCTCTTTGCATTGCAGCCTCGCAATACGAACGTTGAATATGAACGTACAAATTATACGTTATAAACATAATTTTGCAATAATTATATTGTGCAAGTAAATATAGTAATTATTAACGAATGAAAACAAGTACAGAGTTCATGATAACGTGCAATATCGATCGTGATTGTCACACATTGCTCAAGATGTTTAGACGATGAAAATAGATTGAGAATATTAAATTACGTGTTTATTTTACATCTTATACGTTTGATATATATAGAAATCAATCAAGTAAAACGCAAAGTCGTCAGAACGCGAGTCAAACACACCGATGCCCTGAAAATAGACTCGTCAATGTTATTTCTGGATGAGAGATTCATTGTGCAATCGCGAACGTTTGTTCATATCAAGTTCTATCCATCTCAGACAGGTTCGATTTCAAACAAACAATAAAAATGAAACGACTTGCTGTTGTCAAGTTAAACCGACCTTGATATTGCAAGAAGAATCCTCGTGCAGTGTACAGTCTCTTCGTGGCGACAAGGTCGAGAGTGATCACGTTCGAGTTCGAAATGACCTTGACGCCGACCACGGTACCGCAATTCTCGAACAATGTTCTTCCTTTTTCTCGTACTCTCACGATGTCCACGCAACTTCCGTCCGATTCAGGTTCTAAAACACAGTTAGAATATTTTATTACTCATATTTCTCCGTATCGGTATAAGATTCAATTTTTAACTGTTAACAATTATAAACAAGGAAGTTTCACTCCGTTAGATGATTCCTCGCACGAATTTCGAATATAAAATAAATGAAGTTCATTAACTTTCAAAATGCAAGATACAAAGTTCGTAACTGATGCACGTGTAAATTTGACATTTCCAATACCGATTAAATATTAATTCGCGTTCGCGAAGCCGTTCATTTCTCTTGGAAAACACATTGTCACGGCTCGTAATTTCTTGATCGATTGCATGCAAGATCCACGCGAGTTAAATCGGAAGGTGAAGAGAATAACGAGAGATGGCTCGACACGGATCGATACTCACCCCGGATATTCAGATCGTGGAAAGTCAGGACAATCCTGTGCCCAGGAGCCGACCTGAAGGTCCAGCCGCACGTATTCTCGCCGAGATAGTAAAGCGGATAACCTGGTGAATTTATGAAGCCACCCTCTCCAGGGACCACCTTCAGCTCCTCGTTGCAATATCTCTTCACGGCAGCCTCTGGAACAACCGACAAAAACTGTATAAATTCAAAGTTAAAAAACATCCAAACAAAAAAAAAATGAACTGAACGGCATAACATCGATGTACAACGTAAATTCTCCTCTGCGATTCAGTTACGTCACCGAGGGTGGAAAGAAAATTAAATTTCCTTCCTGATATCGGAAGATAAGAAAGAAAAAAGAAAATATAAATTATCCGTATTTGAAACACACAGAAATTCTATTCTCTCCGGTTCGATCCGACTCGATTGAATTACCACCCCCAAGTAAGAGCTCCCGGGGAAGCTATTGTTCGTTACAAAGACACGAAACGACGATACTTCTACCGGCATAAGGACGCTGATCAACATCTGCATCCGTTTCGGTCCATTTGTCGATTTCGAATGTGACTCTGGCCACCATTATGCGACCGAGAGTGTCCTTGCCCCACTTTCCAACGGAGGGGTGAACCGACCGGAGAATATCTACACCTGGAGGGGGCTGATACCGGTTGTAGGGCGTCGAAGGGGTGGCCTAGCCCTTCCCACCTTTCTCATCGTGAAAAAAGATGCTCGCAATTTCGTTCCTTTCGAGCTCATTTTCTGTTCTTTTCAATGAGTAAAATCGCTGTTTTATCGAACCACCGTTGAATTGCACGGCGAAGATTGAAATTTTTGAAATGGGATGAACTTTTTGCATGGAATGTTACAACTGTTGAACTGTGATTTCATAAATAACAACTTTGCTCTTTCTAGCTTTGTTCTTATTCCATGTTATTATTATCATATTGTTGAGATGGAAGCAAGTTTTCGTAATGAGGCACGTATATGAGACGAGGTTTCATTTTGCAAGCAGTAATTTTTTCACCATTAGTGATGCAAACGAAGCGCATATGGGTTTGTTTATATATTAGAAATGATTTATGGCACAGAAACGTCGTGAGAAAGTCAATATGCATATACCGTTCATGGTTGCGTCAGCTGTTGTAAGATATTAGCAATATTTTCAAGTATATTTTTATTCCAATATAAATTATAACAATCGTTAATATTTTTATTCATGATGGATTTTATTGCACATCGTGAAGTTGAAATTATGTTCGATTGAGAAGATATTCGACGACTGTAATTTGCAAGGGATACAAGGACGTTCCTTTCGTATTCAATGAACTTTAGTTGCATCTTTTGCGTATTCGGGACGCGCCTGGTTGCATAGAAACAAGGGATTAGTGTGTCCTTGACAAATTTCTGCCTTTTGTTGCGTGCTGCATGCCATTCATTACGGAATACATGCCAAAAAACTATTGGCCATTATGAAAGTTTCCAATTCTTTGAAGTCGAAGGCTGGAATTGTTTTGAAACACGTGTTCTGCAGAAGTCTCAGAAAATTACAGAAAAACCAATAGTACCATTTTAGGTATGCGATTTAAAAAAAAACTCCAAGTTCCACTTTTTTTTTTATCAATTTTTAACTTTCTTTATAACTTTTACTTGAATTAATTTCTTCCTTTTTTTTCTTAAAAGAAAGTGGATTGCAAAAGAATTATAGAATATTATCTAGATTGTAATAAATTATTCACTATTGGAAAAATAATTTTTACAAAGTCCACGGATAACAAATGTTTCTGAAGGATAAAAATCTGTGAACGTATCGCACGTGACACAGCATTCGTTCTTCGGCTTTGATCTGATATCTTTTTGTTGGAATATCCGGATTGAAGATTATCGATTGAACGTGACTGACGATCGATTGTCTACGTCCCGTAAGTAGAAACGTGATACGCACGTGAAGAATTTCCTGTTTCTCATGTAATAAATTCTATCGGATTATTCAAGAGGTGGAAATATTAAATATCACTTTGAAGAGATAATTGCTTCATTGATAGGTGTGTATTAATTATCTCTTGTGAAGAACTTACCAGGGATACACGCATATTTTAACCGCAAAGTGGCAGGATTCCAATAAACGGCGCCAGGATGATCGGTGATGAAGTTGTAACGACAATGTTTTTGACCAGAACATCTGAAATATTGAAACAACAATCATATATCGCTAAAAAGATTTAACTACTACGAACATCTGAATGAATATACATATTTCGATGCAAATGTTCAATTTCAATTTCTTGAAAACAAATTCGAATTTTCAGATTCTAAATTTATAAGTCTTTAATATTTTCAAGTTCGGGGATCTTCAAAAATTTCAAAGTTTTCGCATCTTCGAATTTTCGCAAATCTTAAAATCCTAAATTAAATGTATTTTATATAAATATATAATCTTAAATATATTTTAATTCCTAAATTTCAGGTTTCAATTTCCAAAGTAAAAGAACACCCTTTTTTTTCTATTACCCTAATAAAAATGAACATAATCGTTATCGCGAACTGGCAAGTGTGATATCGCGTTTTTAAATACGCATGCCAATAAATATTCGTATCGCAAACAGCGCAACGCAGATTTTATCGATTTCTTGTTGCAGCGTCGTCAATTAAATAAGCGACGCCGGTCGTTAGGGGGTGTGTACCGGGTGTCGAAAGCGCCAGCACCCTGCGTTCGACCGGACAAAGGAGAAATCGCGATTGTTTTTAGATCGAGATGATTGTTGCGCAGGGATCGAAAGTGGCTTGGCCTACGTGAAACAATGGCCATGGGGGTCGATTTTCACCCTTTCTGCCGCGAGGGATAAACTTACCCTCTCTCTCTCTCTCTCTTTTCTTTCTCGCCGATTGTATCGCTTCATTCCCTTTTGCCGGAAATAAAAGGGAAATAACGTTTCACGTGCCACCCACGCGAGTAATCTCTTTGAATTTTTCGACGTCGCTAACCTTTCATCGTCACGTTTCCGTCATCAAAATGAGCATGAAACGCGTTTACACGGAACGAATGATCTTTGCTTCTAAACTGCGCATTATGATATTTTATATGGATTTTCCTAGAAATACTGAAGAAATTTAAGTGAGGGTACTCCAATGTTCTTCAAGTGGATAGTTCTATAACTATGGAAGTTTCGTAATGATGCTTGAAATAGCTATTTTCAGATAGTACTCAGATAGCGAACGAATCCGGTGTGTTACGTATCTTCTTAAATGTTGAGAAACTGGCTGGCTTCGTTAAAGATCTTTGCAGAAATCGAGTTCCTTTTCTTTCGAAATTTTTCTACAGATATAACGAGTAGACCTTCTAATACGTATATATGTGATATTGGTGGCGAACGTGTTACATTAATTTTAAATGTTTTCTATGTCGTTTTAAATATTTACACGATCAATTGAAATTGAACTTGTGCAACAGAGAAGAGAGTACGATAAAATCAGTCGGACGCTGCGAAGATGCCAGAAACTTCATCCTAGAGAGGCAGATAGGGTAGTATGCTCCCTCCGGTCCGCAGCTACCCCTTATTTACAAAGTTCATCGAGCTGTGCTCCTCGCGCGCGATGTACTCTCCTGGAAGCGATTTCTCCTTCGACGGGCATCGAACGTCGCTCAAAAGGCAATTAAAACTTCATATACGCTTTGTTGGCGCACATCAAACGGCAATTTTGCGTGCCGAGATTTCGTTCCACTCTTGAAGACAGGTCTGCAGCACGGCACATGCGATTACGAAGAACGAAATTTCAGAGAAACCGAGAGAGAGAGAGAGAGAGAGAGAGAGAGAGAGAGAGAGAGAGAGAGAGCAATTCCTCACGAAAGCAGAGTAGAGGTCTAATTCTACTGCAGTTACTTTTGGTGGGTCTATTCATGCGATTGTCGTAGCCACCCCTGCACCTTCCTGCGAACACATTTGTGGCAGACAATGGTGTACATGTAATACAAGGCGTGACGTAAGACCTCGTACTATTGTAAAATAGATGAAGGAAATAAAAAATGGAAACTGTGGGATATAAAGTATTACGTAAACCATGTTATTTTGCCAGCTTACGGCGAAACATATTTCGTTTGAAGAATAGGTTGTTTGGAAAACTCGTAGTGAAATTTTTGAAAAGATTTTTGTAAAGTAATTGGAATTCTTGTTAAATAATTCTTTATTTATCAATAATGAGAAATAAATTATTATAACTCTTTCTATAAGATCTTGTAATTTTCTGATGAGAGCTACAGAGAATAAATTCTAATGGGATTATTTCGTTTGATTACCCAAAAAAGAATAAATTAAAATGTAATAAATTTAAATTAAAATGTTTTTAGAGATAACGAAGGTCGAACTTGGAGTGAGCGTAGATATGAAAAGAATAGTAGAATGTTGACCTAGATCTGGATCTAGGTCTTGAATCAATGGAAAAGTGAAAGGTAATGGTCAAAGACAAAGAGTTCGTAGACAATAAATTATATACTAGTAGATATTAATACAAAAATAAAAAATTCTAGAAGTATAGATATTGAAGTTCGTTTGCAATAAAATTTTAGTTTATAAGTTCACATAAGACAGTGCACGGGTATGCGATCACATACACGGATTCCTCCGAGAAATACTTTCGTCTGTTAATCATAAATTAAATTATTCAAAACAAAAAAATAAAATAAATTAAATCATTAAATTATCCAAAACAAAAAAAAAAAAAATAGGAATTTATTCTGTGTTTGTACTGCACTGTATCTGCGTATCAGAAATGGTTTTCTAACTCTGTGGTTTAGGGTCCGGTAACCTAATCCAAACCGAATATATACTTTGCTCTCACCTTTTCTTGCGGATGCCTTAGTGGCTGACTCGTATTACCGGAGACAGTTATATTGTGTCGAAATGCGATGAAAAGCGAAAGCAGTGGCTCCGCAGTAAACCCACAAAACTTTAGAAAACATGATCTCGAGCTGCGTTGATCGATTTTGATACCGTGAAATCGTCGACTTATTTCTCTTATGATTTCACACGTTTACTAGATTTCTTCGCGACTAGACCGCGCGTGTTCACACAGATTTATTATGAACACAACCGAAGTCTTACTTTATACACATACATACAGAATACATGAAAATTTGGCATCGTATTCCAATAAAATGAATCTTTTCACGATACATGACATACCTCCTGTTCAACGACTGCCTAATATCCACCACGCCGAATCGTTGTTCATCCTCGGCATCGTCGATATAATTCCCCTTTAGCTCCTTCTTCTTCAACGATAAGCTGTTACCTCGACTCTTGTACATCTTCTTCGCCATCAGTTTCTGCGCGTCGTATCCACAAATGTGCGTTAGATTCGTCAGGTACTCCGCTTCCAGGATGAAGATGAACGCCTTGAGCGATCTGCAGGTCAATCGAGCAGCGCCTTGGGAACAATGATCCTCCTGGACTACTTCCATGTAACCATCCGGTAGCCGGACGCCTTTCAGAATCTTGGCAAACGGCGATTGAGTGCTCGCGAGGATACTTTTCGTCGACGAGCATCTCGCGGCCATCGCCATCAGCAACAGCAGAAGACTCGTCAGGGCCGTTGCTCCTGGCGCCATAGCCGTTGATCATCACAGAGGTCGAGATAGTCCTTCTCTTTCTCTCGCTTTCGAGACGATCTTAAAATTAGCCTACTCGAAACGACGAAGGAGTCAAGTGCACCGATAACCGTGGATCAATTTTTCTCTGTTTCTTGTTTCTGCTTCTGATATGGCCAGCCAGCGGCACTTTGGCTCGCTGGAACCGCGCTCGGACACTCGAGGACCACTTTATGCGCCGGGTCAATGATCCTCGTTTCTTCGTTCTCTATTCGTCGAGCCTGTGAGAAACATGGTACGTGAGGGGGATGCGAGAAGAAACTTTGAAGGAGGGTAGAAGGATAGGCTAAATTCTGGCCGAAACAAGCCTCATTACAGAGTGTTATCGTGAAAGTAGTGGAGTGATAAAGTAGTGTTGCAAGTAGTTTGTTCCGGCGTGAGAATTCCGCTTCGACTTAGTTATCTTTGGCAGAATGTAAAAATACACTTACAACTAAGTAATACCAGTATTATTAGAAAATAAATTCGATTGTACGATAGCTTCAATGAAAAGTAAAATCATCCTGGATCCTTTCGTAACTAATTTACATTCTGTCAAAAATAAATTAGTATCCGCATTTTAATATTGTCTATGCACTGTTTCTTGCAAGAAACTGAAGAGTATTTCTCTCCGGTTTTAATAAATTCGCCCCTGAACTACGTTAAATGAATTAACCTACATACGAGTGTCGTCTATACAAATGAAAAATCTTCAATCCAGTATTACGTAAAAGAAGTTCTTTCAAACGTTGTTATATAAAAAGAAGTTCTTTCAAAGGACTTCTTCTTCACGTTAAAGGACACTTGATTCACAAACGGAACTTACCAGTAACGTCTTCAGGTTGTTCGTCCGAGCCGAATAAATTCTCAAAGGATTCTTGCGGAAGGGAATGCGACCAATAAGACGGATAAACTGGAGAAGACTGAAGCGGTAGCACGATTATTTCTCGATGAAAATCGTAGCTCTCTTTATTTTCGATCCACGTGCTCGCCTCTCAGAAGCCCTCAGGTTTGTTGCCACGACGAAGAGGCCCCGGTGCGCGATTAATCGGCCACGGCCAAGTTCCAGGCTTCCAGACAACGCTGTATACCGGCCGTTCAAGGACACGGATTAGAATAGTATCGGGAATGCACGTCTGATTTTCACAGCTTTTGTACATCAGATTCGCTATTAATCACTGGTTACACATTTTGCGAGTTTCTCTGATCATTTCTCTCCTCCTTTTGTTTCTTTAGAAACGTTTTAAAAAAAAATATTCTTCCAATTTAAAAAATTTCCCTTTTAGTGATACAGAAGTTTCTTTTGATTTTGAAACAGAAAAGTTCCCCCGTTTAAAATAGAAAAATTCTTTTTTAACTTTCGAATAGAAAATCTTTCGTTGAAGATAGAAAATTCTGTTTTACGCCTAGAAATTTCTTTGGAATTTGGACTATTCTTTGGATTAATAGAGAGCTTGTTTGTGTAATTTTGGCGTAATATGTTGAATACTGGGAAGATCTGGTTGATTGGAGATCGTTATATTTGTGTTGTTAGTCAGCTTCGAAGTAAATGACGTTTCTGTTTTATTTCAAGAACGAGGCGTACCGACGATGTTAGAAGATCGGACGAGGCTCGACTATTTTTGAATTAACGTTATTCTTCTCCAAGCCCATTAAATCTTTCTCAAAGTAGTTCGTAAACTATCAAAAGCTTCTTTGGTAAATTGTTAGACTTTACGTTCCAATGCGTACGATCAGTCTCTTAGAAGGAAATCTTACGATGTGTGCATTAAATCCTTTAAAAAATTTCGCATACAAAAATACGCGCTTCGACCACGGATTCGACGACTTTATCCATTAATCTCGTAAAAAAATATATTAATAATTCACTTCCATATTTTGCATAAACTACTCTCAAAAATATAATATCCAATTCTCTTCTTTTTCTTCTTGTTCACTCTCAACGAATTATCTTTGTCAACCGATTTTCATAGAATCACAACCAAATTTAATTGCATAAAAAATTTCGTACACAATTTTTCAATGAATCTCCAAAGTTACAGATCGATCAATTAATGACAGACATCGATCTCGGTTTATCAGCCACTATCGACCAACATTCGCTGTTCTTTCTCTGCGATCACAAGCGGTCTTTCCATCTTAAACAAACACATTCTGCGATCACCTATTCCCAAAGCTTTCCTCTTCGGTTTTAATCAACCACATCACGAAGTATAAATTACGTTAAATCTCTCTTGTTTGTCTCAATCATCTCGTCAATATTGGATCTTTCGAAGTGTATAAATCTTCGCCAATACTCTGCAGCTGTGCAACAGGGGGTAAGTGAAGGTTTCCAAAGCTCTGTCGACGCGCCGTGATAAATCAACGCGAAAAGCTGCTGAGGCTATTCATCAAAATCCCAGCGTGCTCTTTCGCTATCTTCGCCTCGCAACCTTGCGCCGAAGGTATTTAGAAACCTATCCTACGTGATGCTTCAAATTTGCGAGAGATGAAGGAGCAACGCTTGGAACACTCATTTCGACACTTGAAACTTCTCGATTTCATATTTTTCACATTTTACATATTACGTTTATATATTTTATCATGTTTTATATTATATTACACTATATTTTACATATTTCCATATATTTTTCCATACAATTTTCATTCGAATATTCGATCGACCCTTCGTAAAACATTTAAAACACTTAGACTCTCACTTATTTCATTACTTACACTTCACTTGAAATCTTCTTCATATATTTTTTATTTCGATATTTTATGTATCCTTGCAATAAGAAGCCAGGCGAGGTTTAATTTTGCACACAGATCGCAAAGTCACAAAAGTCACTTGTGAAAAAGGAAAGAAGAAGAGGTTGATGTTAGTGACGTGGTAGTGGATGATCTAAGTTTGCCGCCGATTCCGTTTGTCGTTGGTCGAGGGAAAAAAGAATTAGGATCGCCGCGTGTATGCGAGTGAAAGGAGCGCGCTGTTTGGCGTCGTGCCTGACACTGAAGAAACACACGCACCGAAGTGACCCGCTCCTGTCGACCATTCGTTGCCGTGTAGCGTGCACTGTCAGTCCGTTCTCTAACATTGACAGCCTAAACTGCGAATCCTATGAGCCATTGGCGTCCATGCTACCCCCGGAAGCCGGCGTCCCCCGCCAGCCTGCTACTCGAAGCTGTTAGTAAGCTGGGTTGAAAATGATTAAAGGTTTAAAGGTGGAGAGCTTAGTGTAAAGTCGTAAGTACTTCGATGTTGGTGAACATTTGAATTGTTTGAATACAAATTTAATTAGATTCCTTGACATAAGCATCTTTTATATACATATACATGTGTGTGCAAAAGTCTGATACTAGTAAATTCTTCTTAGATAAAATATCTTATCTTTTTAAGACTTGTTATAATATCTTAAGGCTAGTATGAAATAATTACTACATATATCAAATTGAGCGAAAAATATCAGAATTAATTCAAAGAATTTAATAAAATTAATACCACAAAAGTGGAAAATGTTACAACAAACATTATATTTTGGATATTTTATATATTTCGTGCTCATTCTATACCATTTCGCATAAAAATCCAAAATCAAATGATAAGAACGACGATCATTTGCAAACATCAAACGAGTAAATTAAAGCGCTGAGAATTAATAATGCAGACTACTACGAACTACCATTCGCCCTTTGCTTTTACCCTTCGCAGTCTACTCTTCGATCGCTCAGCGATCTCCAACTTCTAGAACCCAGTGTACCCTGTTCCAACAAACGCTATTCTTCAGATATACTCCGGCCCTCGATGAAAGTAAATACAGAGGTGAACAAGGTAAACTTCGTACTTCCTCGTCGACGAGTTTGCTTCGTCTTAATTGCCTGATTAGGGAAACGCGAATTAATTTGAAAGTTCTGCGCGTGTATCGAGTGGTTGGAGATCCCTGATCTAGGGGGCCCACCCCACAACAGCACGTGCACGTTTTTCGGCCGCGCGAAGGGCACGCTCCCGGGGTGGTTTTTCCCTTATCCGGATCCTCCCCTTTAATCTCCAGCTTGCTTTCTTCCATGGAAGATCGGTTTGTGATTTCGACAGCTGCTCCTTTCGATTCGTGCCGCGACAATTCCTTTCGTTTCGATTCCTTGAATCGAACCCGGTTGGGAATGAAAGACTCCTCGGATAAACTATCGAAGAATTTCTTCGTTTTCTTTCGTCGAGGGGATTATGGAATTTTTCCACGGGTCGAAATTGTTGGATCAGTATTGCATGAAGGAAGGTAAATTAAATTTTTAACGGAGAATTACAAAGCGAAAGTAAAGTTGTTGAGAATAGAGTGTCTTAGCTGTGAAGGAACGTGAGTTGCGTTTAAGTATTATGGCAATTAATGGGAAGGTTACTGTTTTGACACTTTTAATCTTACATGATGTTAATAGTATGTAAGATTCAGAAGTTTGTCTCTTGAACAATTGCAAAAATTTAATTAGCAGGTGCAATAATTATAATAACAATCTTATTTTAAAATCAATAAAGTAACTTTACGATATTACTAACATTAATAATATTAATAACTTAATTTTTGAGAAAGTAGTGCAAATACATTATGTTTCTTTTGTAAATTTCTTTTTATAACTGTTAATACTGTTTGAAAGTACAAAAACTTCTTGATAAATAAATTTTCGTCACATCGTACGCAATCTGAAAATTACGCTGATTCGTAAATGTCCTTGTTGCCCTATGAGATCATGCGTTCAATATGGTCACCCACTGCTTTGGGCAGAATGCATTCAGTGTTAGGCTGGTAACAATGCGTCGAGCTTATCCCGAAATCACAATTTCCACATTTTCCCTATTCCGATTCTCACGTTTAATCCCTCGTTTCTAGTCTTGAACCATTGAGCAGATCGACCTGTGATCCAGCTGTCACTATTGTCCTTCAACGTCATCTTTTCATCGAATTCACAGACAACATTTGTCGCAAAAATTCTCCATATGTATCGATGAGTCATAGCTGGTCAATGTCAAGAGAAATTCACCTCCAATTTCGATTTTGTCTCATTGAAATTTTGACAGTTCCTTCGATAACTGTAAAAAAATTTTTCATTCGAAGGAACAATGATAATTTTGTTAAAGAATTTGCATATTTGTAGTTGTCGCAGAAGCAGAAAGTTATCAGTTAGTTCTGATATTGATAAGTGTGAAAGAAATTGTTTTATCTGATCAACAGCTTCGTAGCTATTCTAGGCTTGACTTCCACAAGTCCAGTAAAAATAGAGAACGTTAGGGTGAAAGGGTAAAAATATTACCCTTTCACCTTCATAAAACAAACAGTCTGATACGATACAGAAAAAGTGTAACAAACATTGAAATATCACAGATCGTAAGCTTATTAAAACTATCAATGCTTTTATGCCATTAACCATTACAATTTCCACATACAAATTGATTTCAAATTTCTATGTAGAAATTGTAATGATTAATAGCTAAAAGCATTGATAGTTTTAATAAGCTTACGATCTATAAATAATTATAATCTAGCTTACGATTCTAACATAATTATAACCTATCTCGTTATACAATACTCGTGAAATTTCAAAATGTTTCACGTAACATTCAAAATATCGATATATAAGTTTTCCATGTGACAAATATCCTGATACTTTCGTGAGTTATATAATTAAAACAAACAAATTTCTGTGTATAGTCGTAATTGAGAAAGTGCAATAGAATATGAAAGTGAAGCCTAAATAACTTCATTTTCCAAGTTGTCATCGATCGAATTCAAGTTATACGAGCCACATGCTTCTTCAATCTCCAATTTCTCCGTTTCGTCTGAAGAACATCCGTTGCCTGGACAGTTTTTTCAGACGAGCCTCTTCATCTGTCTTACTTCACAGGTAACGTGCGGAGACTCCTTACTGCCATTGTCGAAGAAGAGACCTCCAGAAGCGTGGAGCATCACTTTTGCACGCGATTGGCCCATTGTCCGTAGCACGTGCGTTCTCGTAACGTGCATCTGCGCCTCGCCGTTCCGAGAAGCTTCTTTTCCACGGATGTACACCGGTTGTCATCGATCCTTCCTCTTCGTTGTTCATAAATCAAGCAGGAGGAGACTCTAGACGTCTACGGAAATCAGGAAGCGAGTATATCGAGCATCTGCCGCCACGTGAAGACGATCATTCTCAGAAAGGAATGCGTTAAACCAGAGGTGATGCGCCTCGTAACGTGTGATTTATTTGTTGAAAGTTTTAGGTGGAAGATACCAAAGATGCCTGCTTACAGGTTAGACGATTTTGTGGTCGAATGTGGTCGAACATGTTTCGGAGCATGGTTTTCTTTTATGTAACATGTTAATAATAACAAATATCCTGATACTTTCGTGAGTTATATAATTAAAACAAACAAATTTCTGTGTATCAGAAAGTGCATGTCCTATTTCGCTACTTTCAATAAAATATGAAAGTGAAGCCTAATATAAATTTTGACTGAATATTTTAGTTTTTGATTGAATATTCAAATTTTTAATTGAAAAGGATAGCTTGGTGACATTTGATTTAGCTGTCAGAAATAATCGAGATAGATATTTTTTACACAGAATTCAATATTCTGTGTGAATATTTAAAGTTTTTAGACTAGATTTTAGCGGTGATTTCGTTAAGTGAAGAATATCAAAGAATGCTTTACTTACCTTAAATGATCATGTCATAATATTGAACAGTAAATGGGCTTGCAGATTGAAAAAATGGATTGAAAATTTTCTGGAATTTTGTTTATTTATTTATTTTTCTATAATACAGAGGATTTGCATACAAAGTAGAGAATTTATTTTATGCTACACAAATCACATTAATCATTCTATTTCAGACACAAGAAATAAATTTTTATATCTTTCATAGTTATTACTTTTCCTACATATGCATACTATATTTATATCTTTCATAGTTATTACTTTTCCTACATATGCATACTATATTAATGATACATAAATATAATGAAATCTGCATCATTTCAATATTTTAATATCCACTGTATTACTAGTTGATATTCTATTCTGATAATAAAACGCTCAGATCGAACATTGTTCGAATAAAGAAGACTATTATATTGCGTTTCTAAGAAAGATTGAGTATAATATTAAAATTGTATTAAATTTAAGTTCATAGTCCTGTTATCTTTGGTTAAACGGGGAAAAAATCGAGAAATTTTCATCAACAATATAATATAATCCCTTTGATCTTTTAATTTTTTTTACGCGTTATTGCTTGAGTCTACGATTCGATTTCCGCTCACAGTTTGCAACGATCATCGCGTAACATTAACGCGGCGAATTAGACACACGGTCTCCTGGGCAATTCCCTAGTGAAACGAAAAAAATCGTATCCGGTCTGGCGTACAGTCACGTGCAACCCTGCGGTCTTTTCCACCCTGATCCACCCCTTGAATGGGCACGGAGCCCTTAGGGCACGCGCTGTTAAAATTATAGCGACATGTGCGACTAGTCACGGCTCGTTTGATACGCAAATTCTAGAAAAATTTAGTAAAATTGGATCTTTAATTTACCTATTTTATCCCTTCGTTCTTTTCTTTAACCACTGGTATGGCAATGGTATAGCAATCGAAGGGAGAAACATCCTAATATCGTTGCCATAACGATGGGAATTCGAGCCATAAAAGAAAAAACAGTTGTTTTAATTTCCTACCTCCACGATTAACGACTTTTAATAAATTGAAGGTAACGTGGGAAAGATATGGGTTTTTATGCATTTATGGAAAATTTGGAGATGCAAAAATATATAAAATATTCGAAGCAGTGTATTTATTACACTATTTGGTAGACGAAAGAAATTTTTATTAAAGTTCAGTTCTTTCGCTTATGTTCATAAAAATATAAAAATGCATAAAAATCTAATAATGAGAATGTAATTTCATTGATTTTGTGGTTTTTAAGTTGTTTCGAGATCGGAAGAATGCATTTTCATAGAAAATTAAATACAATTTTAATAGATAGATTTCATAGAAAATTAAATACAAGTTTAATAGATAATTAAGTCAATTAATAAAAGGAACAATTTATTGAAGTTTTATGTACAAAGAGCGATCCAACAATATTTTCAACATTTCCAAAAAATACGAGCACAAAATTAATATTCCGTCGAGAAACGTTGAATATTTTTACCAACTGGCGAAGGGAGATAAGAATTATTACAGGTAATGAACCATGCGATGAAATTGCTACGTATAAGAAGGATTTGCATGGCTGATCAACTTATTCAAATTTGCCCTGATTTAATCAGATTCGCGGAGGTTCCGCGAGTTCCAAACCGATTTAATTTTCCTGCATCATCAAGGACCCTCGGTACATCCATAATTCTACATTCTCGCAATATGCTATGCACACTCATTACGGGATCATGGGACCGTAAAAGAATATATTCCAAACGCGGTAGAAGTATGCCACGAGATTTTCAGGCAATTTTGCACTCTCGTGTAAAGTGCGCTAAAATACTCGGAGAACGGGTAGTTGTTAAGTGAAAGAAATTACATTTCGTATGTCTTGAGAATGCTTCGAACCTAAAAGCAGCTTTCAACATTGATCCGTTGCTTTTGAGTGCAACTCTCATGCTTTGAGATAAAAGTATTCTTTACGGTCCGATATATTATATATTCCTAGGTGCTTAGCCGATTTAACGGAAATTTTATACGAAGAATAAAAAGGAATAACTGCCTTTCCAAAAAGAATCGTCCGTCTTGACGACATTTTTGAAAAATAATTCTGAAAATTGATATCGAAATTTTAATTGTCCAGTTTTTACTAACTTTTTATCAATTAATTCTTTGTAATATCCAACTAAAAATATAATTACTACGAATTTCACATTAAAATATAATTACTACGAAAGTCACATTAGTAAAAAAAAAAACGAAGCAGACCTGGAATTCTAATTATCTTCCATAACATCGTTGCACAACGAATCAAATCCGATAAGATTGTGGCACACCCTGCATACGTCTGACGTATCACTATACATATGGGTGGAAGAATTTCTAAACGTGTGATACAAATTTCAATGAACTGTTCGTTTCCTGATCCATCAGTCTTAATAAATATACATCGTTGAGCAATATATCCCAGTGATAACGTTCGGATAATTCCCCTATACATCATTCGCAACGAACACCCAACATCAATGGGAATACTACTGATAACCATCACCACTGGCCATCGATCCACTCTTCATCCATCAACTTGACTCGCCGGTTCTTGGTAAACAACGTGTTTTCGCGGAACATCTCGTACCGCAACATGGTCGACCGATTTAACAGAGCTTTACGACGCAGCTTAGACAGCAACCCCCTTGGAGATAGCTAACAAGATTATACATTACGTACACCCTACGACACGGCAGCACGTTGCGTAAGCCACCCCCGCGATCGACCAGCTCCGTACATCGCCTGATACACGTTTACGACCACGTAACTCGAAAGGAGAAATCTCAAAGGTTGGCCTCGCGATATTTTGACGTTCGGCCTGCCGTTGTTTATCATACCTCCGCGGTTTCGCAAGGACGAATACTTATTCTTGGCACGTCGCGAACAAGTTGGAAAATTATCGCTGTTCTTCTTTTTGTTCGGTGTATCGAAGCAAATTTATTACCGAGAGATTCAGATTTGAAATAATTTTTCTTCTTTTCATTTGTTTCACTGGTTTATTTGTTCCATTTATATCGAGATGGAAGTGATATCGAGATATTTTCTTCGTGCAAATCTGAACCGAGAAAGTTTCGAGACAACTACGGAATATATTTAGTTTCAATTTAAATTGAAATTCCAGTTACTCCGAAACATTTTTCCATGAAAAAATTTGTGTTGAACTTAAAGCGTTGAGCTTTTTTTATTTAAATTTGGATCGAAATCAAGGAATCGGTGAGATATTTTGTTTATTTAACTTTAAATCGAGATCTTACGGAATATATATATTTCTAAATTCAGTATAAATGAAAATCGAACCGGTCGTGAAAGTTTTCCTCTGCGAGAGAATATTTCTGCTATTCTTTCATCTATTTTCTTTGTATATTTCTTTTCGTAGAGATAAAATTTCTGCGAGAAATGTTGAATTTATTGTGTTTACGTGTTCTTTGTAGATTTCAGTTGTATAATATCTGGTCTTTTCATGTTATTCTTTCTAGTTTTCGTTCTCGTGTTTTGCGAGAAATCAATTATATCAGAATCCAACGAGACAGTTTGTTTATTTGTAGGAATAAATTGAGGTTTCGTTGAATTGAGCAAGCCAGTTGTTTAGCTCGAAACTCGTTTTCGGCTGCACTGTTCTCCTTTGTTTGAATTTGCAACGCAGGCTAAACGGAGAATTATGAAAAACATAATCTGTATTCAGGTTTCCTAGGAAATTCTCTTTAATTATAATTAGATTTCGTAGAAATAATTTTTTTCATATACCGATAATAATAATATTACACAAACCAATTAAGCAATTCTCCTAATAGTAATTCATCAAAATTATCCAATCAAATTTTACAAATCAAAACTCGTCCCATTATTTGCTAAAAAAATTATGAAATTATATAAAAAAGAATTCTATAATCTATCATCTTACAATCATTATTAATTCATTAATAATAAATTATTGTGTAAAAGGATCTTAAAATTCCTGCAGAACATAAAATTAAATATAAACATAGAAATAAAATTCGAGATAAAATTAACACAACAGGGCTAATAGCATCTATTTCATACTGAAATTATATAAAGCGAGATTTTTTTCCTTCCGCTAACAAACAAAAGAGTTTGCTTCATTTCTTGCAATAAACGTCTTGTAAAAAATACTTGACAACTATCACTTTCTTATGTTCCATGTTTTCGGGGTTAAGAAGTATAGGTTAAGTAATGTGTACAAATAAGTATTATAAATCAACATATGATCGGAAATGAACAACTAGTCGACGTAAGATCAGCTGCAAATAAGGAGATTTGCCGCAAATGAATCATCTGCATTGGACCCTACGAACGAAACAAACATTCCCTTCAAAATGATTTGAAAAACACAAGAAAAAGAAGAAACGCACAGCGGCAGGTTTTGTCGTGCCACCACTCCAAGTCTGATGCTATCCTGGTATAGAATACCAATTTTCAATAAGAGATATCTTCACGATCCTGAGATATTCAAGCCTCAAAATTTTTCGATAAATTCCTTTATCAGGGGAACAGCACAGCGGCCTGCTTTATCGTGCAACCTCTTCGAGTCTCATGACCTCTTGATACATAATACGAATTCTCAGCCAAAGATATGTTACGGTTCACGCTCAAACATTTTTCGAAAAATTCGAGTATCAGGAGAACAGCTAAGCGGCCGGATATGTCGTGCTTCTACGAGTATCATGTTCTCTTGATACATAATACGAATCTTCAGCCACATATATATTACGGTTCCTTAGATGTACACTTTACGAAAAATTCGAGTATCAGGAGAACAGCTTATACACTTTACGAAAAATTCGAGTACCAGGAGAACAGATCAGCGGCCGGCAATGTCGTGCCACCTATTCGAGTCTCGTGTTCTCCTGATACATAATACGAATTCTCAGCGAGAAATATGTTACGGTTCACTCGATATTCATTCTTAAACATTTTTCCAAAAATTCAGGTATCAGGAGAACAGCTCAATGGCCGGCAATGTCGTGCCACCTCTTCGAGTCTCATGGTGTCCTGATAGATAATACGAATTCTCAGCCAGAAGTAGGTTACGGTTCACTAGATATTCATTCTTAAACATTTTTCGAAAAATTCGAGTATTAGGAGAACAGTTCAGTGGCCGGGTATGTCGTGCCACCTCTTCGAGTCTCATGTTCTCCTGATACATAGTACGAATTCTCAGCCAGAAATATGTTACTGTTCACTAGAAAATCATTCTCAAACATTTTTCGAAAAGTTCGAGTATGAGGAGAACAGACAAATGGACGGCTATGTCGTACCACCTCTTCGAGTCTCATGTTCTCCTGATACATAATACGAATCCTCAGCCAGAAGTAGGTTACGGTTCACTAGGTATTCATTCTTAAACGTTTTTCGAAAATTAGTGTATCAGGAGAACAGTTCAGTGGAAGGGTATGTCGTGCCACCTTTTCGAGTCTCATGTTCTCCTGGTACATAATACGAATCCTCAGCCATATATATGTTACGGTTCTTTAGATGTACAAGCTTATACATTTTTCGAAAAATTCGAGTATCAGGAGAACAGCTTTGCGGCCGGCAATATCGTGCCACCTCTTCGAATCTCGTATTCTCCTGATACATAACACGATTCCTCAGCCCGATATATTTTACGATTCACTAGATATTCATTCTAAAACAGTTTTCGAAAAATTCGAGTATTAGGAGAACAGCTTAATGGCCGGCTATGTCGCGTCACCTCTTCGAGTCTCATGTTCTCCTGGTACATAACACGAATCCTCAGCCACATATATGTTAAGGTTCTTCAGATGTACAAGCTTATACATTTTTCGAAAAATTCGAGGATCAGGAAAACAGCTCAGCGGCCGGCAATGTCGTGCCACCTCTTCGAGTATCATGTTCTTCGGATACATAATACGAACTCTCAGCCAGAAATATGTTCACTAGATATACATTCTTAAACATTCTTCGAAAATTCGAGTATCAGGAGAACAGCTCAATGGCTGGCTATGTCGTGCCACCTCTTCGAGTATCATGTTCTTCGGATACATAATACGAACTCTCAGCCAGAAATATGTTCACTAGATATACATTCTTAAACATTCTTCGAAAATTCGAGTATCAGGAGAACAGCTCAATGGCCGGCTATGTCGTGCCACCTCTTCGAGTATCATGTTCTTCGGATACATAATACGAATTCTCAGCCAGAAATATGTTACGGTACACTAGATGTTCATTCCTAAATATTCTTCGAAAAATTAGAGTATCAGCAGAACAGCTCAATGGCCGGCTATGTCGTGCCACATTTTCGAGACTCATATTCTCCGTACGGGGAACCGTAACCTACTTCCGGTTGAGGATTCGTATTATGTATCAGGAGAACATGAGGCTCGAAGAGGTGGCACGACATAGCCGGCCATTGAGCAGTTCTCCTGATACTCGAATTTTTCGAAGAATATTTAGGAATGAA
>NW_025110617.1:16650-50252 GCF_011392965.1 Frieseomelitta varia | reverse complement strand
GGTACCATTTGATGTACTACCACTATCGTCACTAGTGCCAAATAAGTCTTTAATTAATGAAGTGTGAGTAAGACTTGCAGCATCAACGATGCCAGAGGCATTGATATTGCCAGAGGTACTAGGAATTGTAGTATGTTCCGTTGTTCCAAGGGTATCAGATGTTATTGGGACAGCTGGTATGCTGCGCCTGCTTGATGTACCCTTAGCATTAGAGGAACCAGTTGTACCACTAATCTTTGGAGTTTGTCTAAGTCGCGGACTATTAGTGATCTCAGAGAGTACTGCAATACCAGAAGTGCCAGCAGTGGAATGTCCTGCTGATGTTTCGGCAGTACTATTTGTGTGCAGCTTTGTTGATTTACTGGAATCGCGGTGTGTACCAGTAGTGTTAGGAGTATCGGATGTTCTACGAGTACCAGTTGGAAAGGCAGGGGCATCAGAAATAGCAGGAACGTCAAAGGTGTCAGTACTGCCAAAGCTACCAGGACTATCAGGGTTTATTGGTGTTTCCGGAGTAAATGGTGTGCTCGAGTGGAGTGGATCACTGTCATTACGTGATGAATCAGTACCCTCAATAGAACTATGCATCTGAATATCTGCAGGGCTGGACAAATCACTACAGGCAAACATATCCGAGTCACTAGAAAGAATAACAGGTTCCAATGTAGGATCAGGTAGTTTTGGAATAGTTCGTTTACTGGATCTGCTGTGTGTGTCATTAATGTCGGGAAAAGAACTTGTATTATGATTGCGAGGATTGACGTGTGCAACAGGAGCTGTAGAAAGAGTGTATTCCTCAGGAATCCCGGAGACAGCACTTTTGCGAGAAGTACTAGAAGTTTCAGTAAGTTTCGGTGTTCCAAGGGCACTAAATTTTTCTGGAATATTTGGTTTACTGGAACTGCTTGATGTCCCAATAGCGCCAGTGTAACTAGTTGTGTCAGTAGTCTTAGGAGTGTCTGTAGGACCGGGAACATGAGTGACTTCAGAGGCAGCAACCTTGCGAGTGCCTGTAGGAATGCGGGCAGGTCTCGATGCTCTGATGCTAAATGTTTTTGGGATAGCTGGTTTGCTAGGTCTACTTGATGTACCATTAACTTTAGAGGAGCTAGTTGTGTGACTAATCTTAGGAGAGTCTGTAAGACTGGGAAGTTCGGTTATCTCAGAGATGGCTGCAATGGCAGAAGTGCCTGCAGTGTCTGGACATGCTGTTGTTTCACCAGTACTAGCTGTTTGCAGCGTTACTGAGGACCTGGAACGGTCTGTATCAGAAATATCGCGAAACCAAGGGAAATCAGGAGTGCGAGGTGTAAGGGGACGATCAGGAGTGAATGGAAGAGTGTATTCGTCAGGGAAGCCGGATTCATTAACCTTGCGATAGCCGAATGGAATGGTAGTATGTCCCGCTGGTATGAGGCTACCAGACGGTTCTTGGGTAGTTGGTTTAATGGAACTGCTGTGTCTGTCGGTGTCGGAGAAAGAAGTTATATTAGGCGCGCGCGGAGTAAGGGGATAATCAGGAGTGGAAGGAAGAATGTAATCATCAGAAAAGCGGGAGGCCGCAATGCCAGAAGTGCCAGCAGTGGATTGTCCTGCTGGTGTTTCGGCAGTACTAGTTGTGTGCAGCCTTGTTGACGTACTGGAATCGTGATGTGTACCAGTAGTGTTAGGGATATCGGATGTGCTACGAGTACCAGTTGGAAGGACAGGAACATCAGAAATAGCAGGAACGTCAAAAGTGTCGGTACTGCCAAATCTATCAGGACTCTCAGGGTTTATTGGGAGTGGGTTACTGTTATTATGTGATGAATCAGTACCCTCAATAGAACTAGGCAGCCGAATATCTACTGGGCTGGGTATATCACTGTAGGCAAACATATCCGATTCACTAGAAAGAATAACACGTTCCAATGTAGGTTCAGGTAGTATTGGAATAGTTGGTTTACTGGATCTGCTGTGTGTGTCATTACTGTCGGGAGAGAAACTTGTATTATGAATGAGTGGTACAACAGGAGTTGTAGAAAGAGTGTATTCCTCAGGAAAGCCGGAGGCAGCAACTTTGCGAGAGGTACTAGGAGTTTCAGTAAGTTTCGATGTTCCGAGGGTACCATATTTTTCTGGAAGCATTGATTTACTGGAACTGCTTGGTGTACCAATAGTGCAGTTAGTTTTATCAGTAATCTTAGGAGTGTCTGTAAGACTGGGAACATCAGTTGTGCCAAAATCAGCAACGTTTTCAAGTGTTACACTAGGAGCATCAGGTGTGTTTGGGCTTGAAGATGATGTACTGGAAGTGCTGGATGTTGTAGTGGTAGAAGAGTCAGATGTGCTGCTAGTGCCACTAGTGCTACTAGATGTTCCGGTGGCTTCATGAGTGCCAGGATTATTGGGATTTCCTGCTGTTCCTGAAGTATCAGAGTTTATTGGGATACTTGTTATAGTGGGATTATGAGATGTAGAAGGTATGCCAGAAGTACCAGGTATGGCAGGTGTACCTGGAATGCCAGAAGTGCCGGGACTACATGAGATATCAGGAGTGTCGGGAGTTGCTGGATTACTTGGTGTTCTCTGAGTTGTAGATGTACCTTGATTATCTGGAGTACCAGGAGTGCCAGGAGTATCAGAGTTTTCTGGTATATTTGGAGTTGCAAGTGTTGCTGGATTGTTTGGTATGCTTGGAATGCTTGATTCGTCAGATGTGTCAGAAATGAATAGACTAAGAGAACTATCTGATGTGCCAAGAATTTCTGAAGTGCTAGGTCTAATAGGTGTGCCAGGTTTGCCAGATGTGCCAGGTTTGCCAGGAGTAGCAGAAATGCTAGTTGCAGCAGGAGTATCAGAATTTTCTGATGTGCCAGAGATCCCTGAATTAGTTGCTGTGCCAGAAATGTCAGTTACACCAGGTCCAGATGTATGTGTGCTGCCAGATGTTTCTGAAGTTTTAGACATACCTGATGTTCCTGAACTATCAGAAGTTCCAGGTATTCCCGTCGTTCCAGGAATTCCTGGAGTGCCTGGTGTACCAGGAGATCCAGGTTTTCCAGGAATACCGGAAGTTCCAGGAGATCCAGAAGTTCCAGGAGATCCAGGAGATCCAGGAGTTCCGGGAGTGCCCGGTGTACCAGGAGATCCAGGTGTTCCCGGAGTACCAGGAGATCCAGGTGTTCCCGGAGTACCAGAAATTCCAGGGGTTCCTGGTGTACCAGAAGTTCCTGGAGTGCCCGGAGAACCAGGAGATCCAGAAGTGCCCGATGTACCAGATGTTCCGGAAGTTCCCGAAGTACCAGGAGATCCAGGTGTTCCCGGTGTCCCAGGGATTCCCGGTGTTCCAGGCGTACCCGGTGTTCCAGGAGTTCCCGAAGTACCCGCAGTGTCAGGAGGTGCAGAAATACCAGGATATCCAGGGATGCCCGGAGTACCAGGGGATGCAGGTGTGTCGGGAATACCTGGAGATCCAGGAGTACCTGGAGTACCAGGAGATCCAGGTGTTCCTGGAGTACCAGAAGTTCCAGGAGTTCCCGGTGTACCAGGAGATGCAGAAATTCCAGGAGATCCAGGTGTACCAGGCGATCCAGGTGTACCAGGAGATCCAGATATGCCAGGATATCCAGGTGTACCAGGTGATCCAGATGTACCAGGTGATCCGGGTGTACCAGAAGATCCAGAAGTGCCAGGATATCCTGGTGTACCAGGCGATCCAGGTGTGCCAGGGTATCCAGGTGTACCAGAAGATCCAGGTGTACCAGATGATCCAGGTGTACCAGGTGTACCAGGCGTACCAGGTGTACCAGGTGTACCAGGTGATCCAGGTATGCCAGGAGATCCAGAAATTCCAGATGCAGCTCCTGTACCCGCGCTACCGGGGGAACCAGGTTGTCCTGTGGTGTCACCAGGTTGACTTGGTTGTCCTGTACCTTCTTTACAATCTTCTCGTGATACTGCCCAAGGATGATTGCAGCCTTTAATATCTGGATCCCAGACGGTACCAACTCCACACTCGAACTCGTACTTTACAAACTTTTCAGAACCTTCGTCAACGCATCTATAGAATTTCTTGCAGTTGTTCGGATCAGCGAAGAATCCTTCTTGGACACACTTTCCTCGACCCTGGTCGTTTGCTGGTTTTCCACTTGTTTCGGAAGATTGGCCAGTCGTTGGTGATCTTACGGTAGTAGTCTGTAAAGGTGTCGGCGGTAATTTACTCGCGATCGTGATCTTAGTCGTAGTCGGGCTGATGGTTGTCCAACTCGCTCCATTGTCGTTTGTGGAATTTCCGCTACACTCTGGTCGTCCGCTATCGCCAGGGAAAGTACAAACGTTACCTTTCACCTTCGAGAATACTGTCCCGAAAGCGCACTCGAATGTGAACCGCGTCAGAGGTAGTCCGAATCCCCAATCAACACATCTGTAGAATACCTTACAGTCGTGAGGATCGGGATGATATCCCACTTCCACACATATGAAACCACTTTTCGGTTGTTTATGTGGCAGATGAGGGAAGAAAAGACTCTTCACTAAAATAACAGAAATAATTATGATAACAACTAGATAAAATAATGGCAATAAATTAGTTTGACAGTTGTTAGATAAAATAATAGAAATGATTGTAAATAATAATTACTAGACTGTAGGTTTTATGGGAAATTTACGATTATTTACAAAGCATGTACACGATATGGGAAAATATATAAGATATTGAAAATAGAATATTTGATACAATAGGTAGTGGATATAAATTTCTTTCTTATAAAATTAGATGAGAAAATTTTAAATTAATAAAAACGTAATGCATATTTAATATGCAATTTACATATTTTTGCAACGCTATACAGACTTAAGCTACAGTTCTTCAAAAATATGAGATTGCATAAATTTTCGCAGCTTAATAATTGCAATCTCTTTGAACCATGTTTAAACATTTTCAATAATTCTCTCTTGCTTGAAATGTTAACACTCAAAAGATTGTTGATATTCGGAATTTTACGTTAACAATGTTTCCTCCGATATGTTCAAAGCTACACGTCTCTCGCGAAACGAGTTTACGCTGCTGACGAAGATGAAGAAATAAAAAAGATGATGGCATTGCACCATGGAATCGGTAAGCGTATCACGTGTCCGCGAATCGCACTGTAAATGGGCTTGTCAAGAAAATAGATAGTTCACGTGTTTCCTAAAGGGACATTCGAACCATTCGTGTCGACTCGACATGTGAATTACGAATGCTACACAACTGATTTTATTTCAAACTCGGTAGCAATGAACGAAATCTTACCATCTTGTGCAGACGTCAACGAAATCAGCATTATCAAGGCGCTAAACGCGCCTACGCCTATCCGCATGTCTTCGATTCAGTGTGCCTGAAAATTGTACAATTAGTCTAAATAAAGTTTACAAGAGGCCAATCTTAAGTCTCGGAACACTTTTTATTTTCAATATTTATTATCTAATAAAAATATTATAATAAAAACTAAAAATATTAAATATTATAAATATTGAAAATATTAAAAATATTATAAATATTGTAAATATTAGAAATATTATAAATATTCTATTTTTAATATTTATTATCTAATCTTAAGTCTCAGGACACTTTCTATTTTTAATATTTATTGCCTATCGACAATAACAGCTTTCAACTGTATGTTCATCTTGTAATACAATTACAAGTTACAAGGAATTACGAAATGTGTGTACGGAAACCTCAACTTTATCTCAACGAAACTTATATTTGTTATTATTTTTATTTGAGTTATATATTAATACTGGATCAGCAGCATCGTTATTCTTTCGTACTTGTTGTTAGATATTTATATGCAGATATTTCTCTATATTGAAAAGACAAATCATTTTATTATTATCAATCTTCGTAATGAAAAAGTTAATAAAATAGTTTAGAATTGTTATTTGAAATACCGAGAAGAATTCACTTTTTTTTTATTGATTTGAAGAAATTTTATCTTCTTTTGGTTGATAGAATAATGATGTATTTCGTTATATAAAATGAAATTAATAAATTTTACAGTTAAATAAACATAGCGTTTATTCTATGACCATAGACTTTTTATTGACTTAGATTGAAGCAAAAGATTATTCTGTTCGTACATACATTATACTATAGACGCATTGGAGATATTTACAAAGGATTCTTAACTTCACTAAAAATAATTTTTTTACTTTTCAAATAATATTATTTAAAATAATTTTTATACTCCAAATAATATTATTTAAAATAATTTTTATATTCCAAATAATATCATTTAAAATAATTTTTATATTTCAAATAACATTAAAATACTATTACACTTGTAACAATTGAAACAATAATAAATTGCTTAAAATATTTCAATTATATTCATTTTCATCTTCATTTCTCATCCACACGTTTTACACATATTGTATAAATATTAACGATAATAAAAATGAGTTCATATTAAACCATATTGTTATTAATTTACTCTCAGATAGGGAACCTACCTCTTAACAAAAATCCATATTATAATGTAACTAGTCTAAATTAGCAAAATTAACCAAACATTTATACCACTAATCGTTATTGTCATATCATCAATATTTGTTTAATGAAAATTAATTACAGCCAATTAATCAGTGTCAGTGCAAAAAACGAAATACATCCGCAAAGGGAATTCACGACGAAGCCGAGCTGCCGCTGAAATTTCCATAGTTTTAACGGGACAGCGGATACATGACGTAACTCGTTTCGTTTTTCTGGGACGAGAGGCGTGGATTTCCTCGGTTGAGAATTTCGCGTAAGTGGGCAAGAGATAAGCGGCCACGGGCACAGTTACTCTTGGCCCACGTCCAATCTTCCTTTCCCTCCTCTCCCCCCAACCAAACCTAACCCAACCAAAGGATTCTAACTGTCCCCTGACCTTGGCTGGAATAATTCAACCATCATCGATCGTTCAAGATCAAGGAATTCTCATTTCGTCCGATCCGTGACCTCGATTCTTTTTTCTTTTTTCTCTCGATCGTCGTCCACGTGCTAGAGTAACGATTTGAATATGGTACTCCACTCGTTGTTGATTCGCTCGTACAGTTACGTTAGCATTGATTTCCAACACGCCTTCAACGATTTGACGTGACAACCTTCTTCCTTTTCTTTTCTATTTTTCCTTTTTTTTTTTTTTTTTCTTTTGACCGAGATCGTAAATCAGCGGTCATCGTGAGCGGAATAAGGAAGACGACGAAGGCTGTGCCGTGCTCGTTATCTCCATTAGAAATTCTTTAATTCCACGTCGCGAGCAATCCTCTCTATGCGGCCGGTGCAACGATTGCTGATTAACTAACAGTCTTTCGAATCGTTTATCGCGTAACAATACTTTGAATGCCTCGTGGAAGTGAATTACAAGACGTTCGACATGATCGTATGCATCATTGTCGCTTCTTTTTCTAATTCTTCTTTTCATAATCATGTTGTTACGTTCTTAATTATATTTATGTTAATTGATTGCCTTTGTACGTTACCATCCACTTCACTTTACTATCCTTTAATTACCTTTGCATTGTCACTTTGTTCTGGTTTCCATGTTGTTTCTGCAGTCTTGATTAGATTTGTATTGATTAATTTGTGTATTCTATTCTATTTTTCCTGTGTTATAATATATATTGTCTTATATCTTATCCTAGAGTGTTATCTTATGCTATACATATACTATGTTATTTTATACTACTTTTGTCCAGTGTTGCTCTTAATTTACTATTTTTATCTAATAATTTTTTCCATGTAATTATACAATTTCCATTTGATTAATCGTTGTTTTCAATCTGGACCATTTAATAAGACTGCAAGATGTTTCATATTTCCATGAAAATAATTTAAAAAATGATGCCCAAGTACAAAATTACTTCACTTTACAAGGGACTGCATTTTGAATATTTTATATATTTCTATATATTATGTTTGTATTCTGTATACTTCAGTGCTTCCAAATTTTCTACAAATGCTCATTTATAGCATCTGCTATTTACTTGTGTTTTAAATTTTACCAACACGACAACGTAAAGGCATATTACAAAACTAATAACATTTCACAATACTTGTGCAGTTAAATTTGATTCTGAGATATTTAAACGTTCAAATCTCAGTTCAGAATTAACGTTATTAACAATTCTGCTCGACCTACTTGCAAGATTTGTTGCCTCTCTTGTTCTGTATATTTTTTTTTTTTTTTTCTTAATACGTGTCCTCACTCATATTTAAAATATGCTAACTCAGTTTTACTAATATATATCATGAATATTGCACAAACTTGCAACATTTGATTACTTTTGACTTTCACTAATATGGAAAGATTATTAGATCGTCAATATATATGAAATATATATTCTAAATATAAATATATTCTAATATATATATTCTAAATATTCTAAATATAAATATATTCTAATATATATATTCTAAATATTCTAAATATAAATATATTCTATATTCAAATATATATTCTAAATATAAATATATTCTAATATATATGAAAATGATTACTGTACATATGTAAAGATTTCTACAAATGTTCAAACACTTTCGCCAGCTAAGAAAAAGGCAAGGATCTCTTCTTCGACGGATCGACGAGAGTAGAATAATGAAATTTCTGTGATGAGATCAACCAGGAAACCGTCTGCAATTTTTTAACGTATCGATAGCCTGTCAGACAATTGACTGGTGGTGCAACACCGTCTGTGAAGCATCAGCATCCTCGCGTGTGGGTGCAGATTGCGAATCAAAGCGTGGGTTGCAGGATTCCCCTTATTCTTCTTCACCGTTCCATCGCGATAAAATCGTAGGGAACTGTGAACTCACACCGAGTCTCGGCCGTTTCAAACGTACTGTGAGATAAATTCGCGGAATGATACCTTCTGACAGCGCCTGAGAATTCTCTCGCCAAGAATCTTGCCATATCTGATCGCGAGTATTTATCGAAGACGAATTTCATTGAAACTTGGTTTCACGTGTCAATGACTCTCTTTAATTTAATCTTAATATATACGACTGATAGATTAATCAAGTAGTTGAAAATTCTGCAGAGTGACTGTCGAAATTTTAGATATTAAAAGTGTTAAAAATTTAATATTTAATATTAATAATTGAATTATAATTATTTAATATTATTATAATAATATAATATATTAATTTAATGTAATAATGAAATTTTAAATATTTTAAATATTAAAAATAAACACAAAACTTAACAAAAATTATTTACGTACAGTATTGTAGTTCGATGTTTGTAAAATTGAAAATTTTCACAAGTAATATTAGAACTTTGGAAATTAGTATTTCTCGAAACTTATTAATTTATAATAATAATAAAAATTATTATTATTATTAACTAGGTTACGTAATTTATTATAATAATAATTATTATTAAATTACGTAATTTATAATAATAAAAATTATTATTATTATTAACTTAGGTTACGTAATTTATTATAATAATTATATTTATTATAATAATATTATTAACTTATGTAATTTATAATAATAATAATTTATAATAATAATAATTTATAATAATAAAAATTATTATTATTATTATTATTAACTAGGTTACGTAATTTAATTTGTATCAATTTTAATTATTATTATTTACTTTATTTACTACACAATTTTAATTATTATATATACTACGTTACATAATTTATTTCCGTTATACGAAATTTGGATTGAAAATAACATAAACTGGGACATAAGTGCTCTCAGTATTGTTGACAGGGTCAAAGTAATCTACCTGTGAAATACTCGATCCCATCTCTCCTGCCCACCTTACTCGAGCCTGCTCGGAAGTATTACTTTCATTTCCGGAGATATTTATAAAACATTCGAAACTATCCTGCTTAGAGTACAGAGTATACTCGAGAGTACTGTTGGAAATGTTTACACGGGAATCCAACAAATCAAACATTCGAACGTACTTGCGAGATATTCAATTCCATCCCTGCTGTCCAAGTAAATACGCAGCGGCGGGAACGAAGGACGATAAATTCAGAAAGCGAGCTGAAAGCTGCGCGGCGAAGGTGCCGGAGTGAACAAGGCTCGCATAAGTGGGAGAAAGCTACGCGTTGAAAAATCTAAACGGACCGTGAACTAGCTTCTCCACTGATCCTTTCTCCACGTTGGTAGAGCGAAAAGCGGATTGCACGAACAGTGACATAACATGAGAATGCGGCTGCTCCGTGTTCACTACGACTACTGAATGACAGAGAGGAGAGAGAGTTGCCATGACATAACAACGCTGACAGAGTCAATGTCAGTGACGACGATCGTGACATTGGAAGACACAATTGTTGGTTATACCGAAATGGTGAACTGGTTGTTGTTTTTTTTTTTCTTGCGCGAACGCGGAAGCTGATCAAATTTGTTATGATAAATTGTCTTTGTGGAAAAAGCAATAGTAAATAATAGTGATAAATAATAAATAATAACAGTACATAATAAAAATAGTAAAATAATAATAGCAAATAATGAAAATAGTAAAATAATAATAGTACATAATAATAGTAAATAATGAAAATAGTAAAGTAATAATAGTAAATAATGAAAATAGTAAAATAATAATAGTAAACAATGAAAATAGTAAAGTAATAATAATAAATAATGAAAATAGTAAAGTAATAATAGTACATAATAAAAATAGTTAAATAATAATAATAAATAATGAAAATAGTAAAATAATAATAGTACATAATAAAGATAGTAAAATAATAATAGTAAATAATAAAAATAGTAAAATAATAATAGTACATAATAAAGATAATAAAATAATAATAGTAAATAATAAAAATAGTAAAATAATAGTAGTACATAATAAAGATAGTAAAATAATAATAGTAAATAATAAAAATAGTAAAATAATAATAGTACATAATAAAGATAGTAAAATAATAATAACACATAATAAAAATAGTAAAATAATAATAGTAAATAATAAAAATAGTAAAATAATAATAGTACATAATAAAAATAGTAAAATAATAATAGTAAATAATAAAAATAGTAAAATAATAATAAGAATAATAGTAAATAATAGTGATACATAATAGTAAATAATAATGATAGATAATACTGAATAATAGATGATAATAATAAACAGAAATAAATGGTAATAAAATAGAAAATTTGTGGTACATTAGTAAGTTAAAATTTAGAAAATACGAGTAACTTTCAATTTTTAAAAACAAGCAATGCAGTTGAACCTATCATGATAAGTTGTAAAATTTTGTAATCCATTATGTAAAATCGATTTTTACTGCATATTGAATGGATAATAGAATAAACCAACACATAAAGATATTTTACAGAGCAATTAATTAGCGTGGTATGATTGTGTGATAATATCTTAGTGTAAATTAAAATTTGTACACGAGTTCATCATGTTATTTCAATTATCAAAAGGATAATTATCTGTTCAGTTTCATAGTTGTAACTAGAGTGAGGATCTATGAACTATATACATATAAAAAAATGTATGTAAGTAATAAGTATGCACGTAAAGTAATAAGTATACACGTAATGTTCAAAACTATGTAAGATATTCAAATAAATTTTATCATATAAATTAAAACTATGTAAAATATTCAAATAAATTAAAATTTGATGAGCTTATTTTTTACAACAGAAACATGTTAGATTATACGTCTAATGTATCATAATACTATATAATAGTATAAATTCATATATATACATTAATATATATGATATATTGCATGATGTATGCTAGATTTTTCTACAGTAACAAAACATTTATAACTATATGATATAAAATTTCATAATAATAAAGGTGCAACTTTCTATATACAGATTGAATGAGTACTTTACAAAACAATAATCATAGATTGATTATTATCTCAAAGTTGTCTCCATTGCGAAAATGTTCAAGAAATTTTCTTCATCGATTTCTAGAACGCTCTCGGTTTTCAAAATCGTTTGAGATGCGATCCTCGAAGCGTAATTTCTTCGTTTTTCACGCGATTCTCGAAAAATCGGGAACACACCGTCCGCACGAGATGCGACCAATTCGTATTCAAAGCGCGGGTGTCTCGTGTGTGAACAGGGCTTGAACCCTCGCCGCACGAAATGTTTCATTCAACGAGAGAAGAGGCGCTTCGCTCAAATCGCACGGGCCATTTTCGATAAATCAAATAATAGTCTACGATGAATCATCGATGAAACAAATACGCGACCTACACGATACCTTTGGAAAATTCACTTAAAATTCTCAGCTAAATAAAGATTTCAACCATTGGTATATAATTTAGCGACAGATCATTCGAAACGTCTCGAAATCTTTCTAAGAAAGTATCGAGTTTCGAGAGTTTTAAACTTCGTATTTTTTTTTTTTTTTTTGTTTTGAAACTCAGATAAGAAAGAGTATAAAATCAATGAATAAGAAAACATTTGCAGTGTGAATAGAGTGTGTTTGATTCGTGTGTATCTTATGAATATTAATATTACAAGATTATTACTATTACATTATATATTACTACTATTATTATTACTATTATTACTATTATATTATATATTATTACTATTATTATATTTATATATAATAATATTATATATATAATTTAATATATTAATATTATATTTAATATTTATTATATATTAATATATTTAATATATAATGTATTTAACTTTGTATTATTACTATTACTATCATATATAACTATTATTACAATAGTTATTGGTTCACTTATGCCTTTCACTGTGCATCAAAAAATATCGTAAATATCAAAAATACCTTAAGAGAAATCTCGATAATTGTCAACCACGTCAATTGTCATGCCATTGAACAATAATTTATCACTGGCCTGATGAATTTATCGTTAACATCAACAAAAAAAAAACAATTCACCGACGATCTTCTTGGATCGCTGATACGCAAATGCAAGCGTAGACGTTCGAGAAACACAATTTAAACTACGCAAAGGTGCATAAAGAGGCCATGTGAGGTGATGACAGATGATTAAGAAGTTGCACGACCTATTTATACGATCACTCGGCCACCTGCTCGGCCCATTGTCGACGGTACGCGGAGTAAAAGAACTCGAAGGAAACTCGAAATATCTCAAGGACGAACTTCTGTCTCGGAGTATTCTCACCCGAGGCAATGAAACTCGTTTTCGAAAGTGTATTCTAAGTTGCAAGTAAAAAGTTGCCCTCAAATTACAGACTGCGCGCTCGCATCTTGTGTAAAAATCGCTGGAAGTTCTCCCTTTCGGGAACGATTTTTTGAATATTCATAGCGTCGTGCTTACGTTCTTTTTTTTTTTTTGATGAGCCGTTGGAAATGACTTAAGGCGTCTCTCGAGAAGAGGCAAACAACTTGGAAGGTATCATTAATTGTCCATCTTCTCGCGAGGCCTGTGATTTTACGGTTTTAAGGGCCAATGCACCCGGAAGCTAAGAAATTCAGACTACCGGCCACCGAGGTAACGATGTAATTAATATTTCTTTCCTTGGCGGCGTTTGGAAAAAAACTATGCGAGCGTGAATACAAAGTGGAGTTTTAATATGAACTCGTTCCGAGGCAGCGAGATTTTTTGATAGAAGTTCCAATGTTGATAGCTTTCTTGAAAGCAATATCAATGGAATTCCGATACGTTCTGACCATTGTAAAATAATAATTTCATAATTATTGCAATTAATATTTCATATTCGTATCTTTTAATTGAAGTTTTTCGTATAAGTGGTTGTCCTTTCCCTTAAATTAGTAATTAGACAAATCTTCAAGCTGTTAGTTCGTTCTCTTTTTCTTTTTCCTTTGATTGGAGTTCATTAAAATTTGATTGAAACGAATAAAGTTCGTATAAGCTTATTTAATAGAATATCCAAATAAAATTAAGAAATCTTTTTCTCAATCTTTGTAAAGATTTAAATACTTAAATATTCAGATTTTATCGATTTAAATGTTTAAATATCTAGACTGCAAATTTTTGTGCAAAATATCCAAAATATTGTGCTCGCTATATTAAATTCTTGCACATGAAACAGTGTCAAATTATGTGAAATTTCATAATTAAAAATCTCGTGAAACAATTATTATAATTTATTATTTATTTATTTATGATTCATAAATATTATAATTTATTATTTATGATCTATAAATATTATAATTTATTATTTATTTGTTATTTATGATTTATAATTATTATAATTTATTATTTATAAAATTAATTTGTAAAATAAATTTTTATAAAATAAATGTTGACTCAAAGCTTGCAACTTGTTCAAATTCAATTGTTAGGTCAGAAGCTAATTGGAGTCTCGTTGCATTCTCAGATCCATGAGCCAAAGCGAATGACAATAATTTTTACCGAAACCTTATTGCAAAAGATCATATACTGAAAATTGAGCAAGCATTGAAATTTATACATTCGCAAAGCAAGATGATACTTCGCGAGTAATTTCTCGTGTAATTTCGAGATCATTAACTGCATTCTCTTCCGCTTCTTGTTACTTTCTTCCAATGAGAAAATATGTATTTCCAACGTGACTATGATACGACAATTTTCCCAATAGAGGTCACATTATGTTGCCATCCTTGCAGATAATTAGTCTGTGAGAATTAGAAAAAAATCCTGAAAAGAATGCTAATGACCGAGATGACAACTATTCTTCCTCGTCAATCATACTAATCGACCAAGTATAGACATAGTATAGACATGTAGCTTCTTAGGAAAATATTTGAACATTTATGAACACATATATATTATATATGTGTCACATAAAATATTTTAGTGTGTCATTAATTATTACAACGAGGCACTTGTTGTTACGATCATATTCATCAAATTTGAAGTAAATTTAAAAATGTCTAGATATATAAAACTGAAAGGTTTGAACAAAATTTTAACTATAAGCTTCGTTCAATTATTATTAGATACAAGTGCATCCTGTATATTCTGTAGTTTCTTAAAAATTTCATTTTTATACAGGGAATACAGACGTTTGCAGTTAATTTGACTATTAAAAACAGGTTGAGGAGAGCAATCTGATAGATTAAAGACAAAAAAGAAGAGATTAGAATGATTTTTTTCAAATAAAATTGAAGAAATGTATAAACCAAGAAAAGAATTGAATATTAAAAATTGTGAGTGGTCGATGGCTGTAAATTTTATTATCATATTTTATTATCATAAATTTTATTATCACATTATATTAACACTTAAAATAGCTATCTATGCTGTACTACTAATTTTATATATATATATATATAAATCATATTATATTATTTATATTAATTTTATATACATATTTATATTATATTATATTATTTATATTAATTTTATATACATATTTATATTATATTATATTATTTATATTAATTTTATATACATATTTATATTATATTATATTATTTATATTAATTTTATATACATATTTATATTATATTATATTATTTATATTAATTTTATATACATATTTATATTATATTATATTATTTATATTAATTTTATACACATATTTATATTATATTATATTATTTATATTAATTTTATATACATATTTATATTATATTATATTATTTATATTAATTATATATTATAGAGTGTTTCATACCTATCGTAAATTAAAAAAGTTATAACAAAAATATCAAAATTTTAAAATTTGAAATTCAATCGACTGTTATTAATATCAACTACAATAAATAATTGACAATAAAATATTTCACAACTCCTATACTTGTATACTATCAGATTGGTTTTAAATTTCATCAGTAATTCATTACAGTATTACAATATAATTTCAAAATGTTTGATATAACACAACATATATGTGTTATATCAAACATAACGTGCTTTTATAAATTTTATAAGTGTCTTATATATATTCAAGTATTTCCACGAACCAGTATATATCATGGATTTATAATCATTACGAAGGAAAGAAGAGAATTTTATTGCCAGCTGTGCTTCGTAAATCTTCACTGATCGACGAGTTCTAGAAGCTTGTACAATACAAGAACAAAGCACGTTGAAGATGTCGGAACGACCAATTTAATCGAACCAGTTCTTGATCCGAGGAGAGACTGACGACCGATCTCTTCTTCGAAGCTATAAAAGACGACTTTTAAAAGCGAAATACACCGCACGGAATTGCTCCACTTATCGGAGATCCAGTTCGCCATTCGACAGAGAGGGAAATTCGATGAAAGAATGAAAAATGAATACGTGTACACTGTGAGATTGAAAAAGTAAAACATAGGACGTCTGGAATCCTACGAGGACGAGAAAAAGTCGTCGTATATTTAATTGAACCAGTTCGTACTCGAGTGCAAGTTGCCTAGACGAGCGTAGAAAAAAAGGTAAGTAACAAACTGATACGTTGAGTACAAGCTCGGGCACATTTCATCACGGAATGAAATAAACAACAATTTGAAGCAATGAATTATTTCAACTAATTTATTAATGTCACTTACCCTCGCACTAAAGAAAACGTGACTCTACTTAGCGTGAGAGTAAATCGTTTTCAAGTAATTTCACACTTGAGTTAATTTAGTTATTCAAACAGAGGTAATAAATAATCTAATGCAAGAAGATATAATGAGATTAAGTAAAGATGAGAGAATTCTTTTATTTCTATTTCAAAAATAATGTAGAGAAAGTTCACTTGATCTTCTATTCAAATCAAAACAATCTTTCTTATTTGAGTTAATTGATTGAAATAAAGTGAGACAAGTAATTCTAAAATCTAACCAATTGTTGATGATAATAGTTATTTCTTTAAAATATAAAATATAATTATAAAATCATTATTATTGGATATATCTGATCATTGTGAAAAATGTTGTATTCATATAGAATCAAAAGCTATTATAGAGAAAAATACATAAATATATAAGAGACAAGTATACTATCATAGAGACAAATACAAATATATAAGATTGTTTTATTTGATAGGCAAACAATGAAATAATTTTGACAAAAATCATTTACTTATTCACAAAAACTTAACATAAGATTGAAATCGAGTCAATAATAGACAACTATGTATCATTTAAATAATTATGTTTCAAGTATTGTATTCAAATAATGCCCAAGTCTGATTGACATACAAGAATTGGGAAATATTTGAGAAATTGGTCGATTAAAAAACTTATTCAAATACAAAATAAAAAGCTTCATTTGATAGTCAAATAATAAGATAGTAATCTAGAAAAAAGTCATTTTCAAGTAAACAAATGTAACCAAATGAAACAGTGTATTATTCAATTCATTGTTTTTTTTTTTAATATTTCATTTGAATAATACCCAAGCCTGGTTAATAGTACAGTATAGTATCCTGATGGAGGAGCAGCACCGATGCATACCAGTGCAGTGAACCTAAATTGTTATGATGGCATCCTCGCTGCAATAAGTGCAACCTTGCCATCGAAAGTCGCAAGGTCGTTTCTTCTCCCACCAATTCTACAATTTCCCTCTCCCTCGTTCACATCCTCGTCGATACACAATAGCGTTGGAATTATTATAGCACTCGTTCTGAGAATCTGACGATCAAAGAACTATGGAATTTATCTAATCGTTAGTTAATGAGTCTGACTTGGAACGATCGCATTCTCCAATTTTCAAGCAGCCTGTCTCTCTACGAAAGACACAGAGAATCGATCGAGTCTTTCTAAGTTCGTAAGTAAGATTTTTCTTTTTGATATTCCTTGAAATTTATCAGCCTAAATATGATTGCAGATTATTTAATTATTTTATTCGAATTTTCGATCTTTCAATGCACCAAGGACAAATTGGATTTTTATGCAAATTCATGGTTCTGAGAATGAAAAAAAAAAAAAATGTATATCTATATCGTGTTATATAATTATATTGTAATATAAAAAGCACTATATCTTGGATATTTCATATATGTTATTAAAATAATAATAATAGTAATAATAATTAATAAACTATTAATTTTCAAAACTATTAGTTTATAAAGTTATTAATTTTTAAAGCTATTATTATATATAAACTATTGTACAAAAGCACGTAGCAATGAAATACCGTAGAAATATATATTATTAAACATAAAAGAGATACAAATTTTAAAAAAGCCCTCAGCTTGATAATACGAAACGGAAGCAAAAGGTCCTTTTCCTTTTTTTTTTTTTTTTATTTATACCTCGCGCGATCAATTAAACCCCCGGTTCGATAACTTTCGAAGACTTGTCACCGACTCGGACAACACGGAAAGCAAAAGCCACCTTTCAAGATCTCCACACGGCGAACACGTCCTTTGCCGAAGGTAATCGTATCCACGGCGGCACGCAATTAAAGGGATACTTATAAATTGCACGTGCAAGCCTTCCCACACCGGTCGCTTACACCGTCCTCTTCATTTTTTCATTAAATTTCCCTCCTCCTCCCCTCCTCGCTCGTTCGCGACCGCGATCCACCGTCCAACGTTCGATTTATCACGCATCGCATGCGGGTCCTGGCAACCAGGTTCAAGGCTCGAGAGGATGCCGGTAACATCCGAGTAAAATGAGAAATCCCGTCGGTGTATCAACGTCGACGTTAAATAGAGCGTAATTACAGCCGAGTGAATCAACGAGAGAAGAGATAGAGAGAGAGAGAGATCGTCGACGATACGAACGCGGGCCCTGTTTGGAACGATTAACAATAAGTATATAGTTGAACACACAAAGTTGTCGAGCGGAGAAAAATGATTGAATTTCCTTCATCGAGGCACTTTGTCTTTTTACACGCGTACACGCATGATTGAGATTGTATTCAGAGACGATTCGAAATATGTCTTGATTGATCGAGCTGTTAACTGGATCGTTTCTTTAAAGCGAAGACTTTAATCAACAATTAATGGAGTTGAAAACAAATTGATTCCAGCGTGATCGATCTTTGGCACGTGTGAATGTGATCATGATTTAATTTGCTTTTAATAACAGCGGAATTATCAGAGTAATTTGCAATTGTCAATTTGCAATTTTTTGTTAGATGGAACAGTATGTTTTCAGAGATTTAAATGACTTTTCTACTTTTCTGACAGAAATTTTTTAGCCTATAGTCATCGATAGTTCTAGTGTTGATTGGTGAAATAAATTTTCATGTATCAACATGTAGTTCCGATTCGTTTTAAATAAAAGGAATTCGTCAATGAAGATAATAATAGGGCTTAAAATATACAACATAGACATACGCATAAAGAAATTATTATACTCAAAAAAAAATTGGGATCTCAGTCAACGAGTTTACTTGTCCTATTAGCAAGTTAATGAGCATTTCTCCTTACTAGAGAAATCCAATTATTATTTTTACATCGACAGCTATGTGTTTTACATATCAAATGAGTATCACACTCTATTTGGACTTATTACAGCGTCATTTGTCGCACAAAGTTCTTCGACATAAAAATAATTGAATTTCCTTTCTCGAGGCACTTTATCTGAAAGCCACGTACTTGAAAATAATTATTTTTTAAGTCGAATACTTGACGTTGTTTTCGTGATTCATGACAATTCTTTCGATGATAAATTCTCTTTCTAGTTGACATTTGTTTCATTCTGAGAGCACTATACTCTGTTACTTGTATTAATTTGTTGTGCAAAGTTCTTCGATGTAAAAGTGATTAGTGATTTTCTTTCTTGAAGCTTCTTCTGTCGAGAATCTATATAGAGTGTCTCATCTGATTTTGACATCTTGATTTTCATTGTTATTATTTATTTAGAGAGATTTATTTATTTTTGTTCCTTAAATGAAATTGCACTATATTTTTTAATTCATCAATTGATGCAGCTATAATTGAAAAAAATATTAGTTTGAGAGACATTTTAACTTCAATTTTCAAAACAAGGATAATATAAACATTTAAAAACTCTTTTTCATGTAATATTTTACATAATAATATTTCGATATAGGTGCGTGAATTAATACTTTTTCATAGACAATAGTTACATCGATTGATATATCAAAAAATGTATAAAAAAAAACAAAGTATCCAGTCGCAAAAAAATTAACGTCAGAACATGTTCTCCTCGATATCATGCAATTTTATCTGAGTCAAGATATCAAGATATCAAGTGGAACACTCTGTATAATTAATCAATTGAAACAAGTTTTTAAATATTTAAAAAAAATAGTTTCATCAATATTTCTGCAGTGCTGTTCTATTATAATAAGAGCATTATTAAATATACAAATAATATACTGAATATACGTCTAACTTTATTTATGAATCTCTCGTTATTAAAATAAAATCCATAGAGTTGTACTGTTCTTCAAAATTTTTCGTTGAGCTCTCGATCCTATCGATGTTTTTCAAGCTTGCTTTTTTTCCTTTAACATTTATTAATGATTGTTCCGGAGGATAGTTACACAACGTGACGGGTGTCAATTACTATTCAGGTTAATTAAACAACGGTAGAAAATTGCGTCGATCTCGAGGAGATCGTTTAGTATAATCGTAATTGTAGTCGGTGAGAGTAAGAAACAGTGGTGCACACAGTTGAATAGATTAGTTCTTTGCAAGGAGAATATCATTAAATAATAACGTGAGTCAGTGCGCGGGATTTTTCTTTCGTCGATGGAAAATCAACTTTTAATCGGAATTCTGGAATCTTTCAAGGTTAGGCTTCAATTAAATCACCGATCGTTAAAATCTCATCGCGAACGGGTAACTCCTCGCGATGAATTACCCTTTATGAGCAATTAATACTTTTTAAAAATTTCTTTTATCGTGTCATTGATTTATCTCAATTCAGCATCGTTGAATTATACGCGATTATTGTAATTTATGTTAGATCATAATAATTTTGGATACAGATAAATTACGATGATTTCACATTTCGTTTTTATTTTTTTATTTTTTTTTATTTCATGATTCGTTTGAGACTGCGGATTTTTATACATTTATAAGAAACTTTAAAATACGAAATTTACGCGTAATATGAAAGAATGTGTGAAACATCCAAAGCAACAATGCTTTTTACTATTATGTGAAACGATATTTTATCAACGTTAGGTTTTTTGGACTACATTTGGACAAAAGTTAAATTAAATTTGAAATTTCAAAAGTGAAAAGAGAAATGAATGCACACAATATAGAAAAATACAATGCTTCCTATTACAGTATGTGAGATAATTTTCTACCGAAGTTCCTACTATTTCAATTATATTTTTTAATCATATCCTGCATTTTAATTTATAATATTTATCATAATTGCGCTATACTATGTTATGTGTTATATATTACATTATATTTGTACTATATTATATAATGACCATATTATATTATATAAATTATATTATATAATTAATTTATTATATATAACTATTATATAATTAACTTATAAATATATATATATATATATAATTAAATTATATTATATAAGTAACTATATCTTTATTATATAAATTATATTTATATAATTGATTATATCTGTATTATATTTTAATTGTATTTTAATCGTATTTAATTATATAAATTATATTTATATAATTGTCTATATTATAGCATATGAATTATATTTATATAATTGACTATATTATGTCATATGAATTATATTATATAATTGACTATATTATATCATATAAATTATATTATATAATTGACTGTATCTTTATTATATTTCAATTGTACTTTAACCGGACCATTTAATTAAATTAGAAATTTAATAATATAATATTCCAAAAATTTGATGGCAATGCAACATCCCAAGATTTAATAACGATATGATATCCTAAAGGTTCAATAATGATCCTAAATAACGATCCTAAAGGTTTAATTTAACATCCGAAATTGTTGCAGTCTTCACTGTCACCAGTGATGCCAGATCAAAGATTGAAAATTCACACGAACGCACGAAGTTGAATGAAAAATGAAACGAGCGAGAGCCTCGAACAAGCCTCGTCGATTAAGCAACACGATACACGGCCCGAGCTTTCGTCGCGATTTCATTTTCAGACTTCTTCTTATTGCGCCTGGCAATGAAATAAACCCGCGGACGCGGGAAAAACTGCACTCCACGGCTCGTGGAACAGCGCTGGTGGAATGTCCTTCGCGGATACCCAGTTTTTATCGTGAACCCGGGAAGAATGGATCATTAAAGCGAGTGAAAAAGCATCGCGTGCATCCGTGTCTTGTGCATAATGCATTTTACTTATTGCACCTTGCCACTGGCTCTTCTTCGTGTTCTTGCACGAAGTTTCGCCTCTGCGCGTCGCATAATTTCATCGTCGATCAATGGGGGAAAAAAGACGTGAGTGACGACAGGCACACGGAAATGAAATTCGTTGATGCTTCTTGAAACTTTTCGCCACGGTGCTCTCGGATGTACTTTTGGTATTCGAGACACTTGTTGCCGACGCAAAAAGAGATATTTTGTTTGAGGATATTTATGTGTGTCGTGTCTTGTATCTTGATTACGTTAACAGAGCAGAGTTAGAAAAAGAAGCGCAAGAATTTACTAGTGGAAAATAAATAATTAATCTTCCTTTTGTATCCATTATTTGACTTTGCAATTTTCTCTAATTTTGCTTCCTTCTGTGAGGATGTTTAAAGAGTGTAGTCTGTCATTCATAAATAAGTGTGGTCTATTTGTCATTCGTAGGTTCACGATGACTAAAAGTTTGATTGTATTTAGATTTCACGCTCAGTTGAATATTAACTTATATGTAATTCATATGTTAATTTCTGCATAATTTTTGGCTATATTATTACAACGATATGAAATGATCTTTTTCCATCTTTTTCTATAAATAATGTGTATATGTACTTAGGCAGCATACGTACTTTTAGGCAAAGAAATCACTTGCTATTAAAAATATTGAAAATTATACTGATGTTAAACAATCTATGTACACATTTCACAAACAGAACGTGTATCCAACCAGTACTGTATTACAAATTCATATTCACATAGTCAAAGTGTTAAGTAAAATGTTCTAAAATTTCATTAACATTGTACTTGGTATGCAGTAAAATTTGAAACCAATCTAATAATATATATACAAGTTACAAGACAAGTATTTATTGCAAATATTTTAAGAGAAAAAATGTTAGTAGACACATGAATAATCATTTTAAGTATGTAATAAGTGTTAATGATGCTTTTAACTAAACATTTACTCTTGCTGATGTAACGAATTATGACTGTTTCAATATTTTCTTATATTGTCTATATATTGTTCTTACAACTTTCATTATTACATTTATTATATCATACTAATGTACTTCTGTACTGTCATATATTGTCTTATAATTAACATTGTACTTGGTATGCAGTAAAATTTGAAACCAATCTAATAATATATATACAAGTTACAAGACAAGTATTTATTGCAAATATTTTAGTAGAAAAAAAGTTAATAGACACATGAATAATCATTTTAAATATATAATAAGTGTTAATGATGCTTTTAACTAAACATTTACTCTTGCTGATGCAACGAATTATGACTGTTTCAATATTTTCTTATATTGTCTATATATTGTTCTTACAACTCTCATTATTACATTTATTATATCACATTAATATATTTCTGTACTATCATATATTGTCTATATCAATAATCCTACAATTTCTTCTACAGTTTTTGCTTTCAAACTTGACCAACACAATCGATACGATATTAATAAAATTTCAAAATTATTTTGTTAATTATTACACGCACAATATGTCCTGCAAACGTTCCGAAAACTTTCACGAGCAACCGTATAATAAATCTTACTATTGCAGAAGCGAAACACTTTCAACAACCTGAAACCTTCATGACTATGTACTCGATGATTATTTCACAGAGCACACGTCGCATTAACCGCTTCCTTCTTCATCTACATTCAGTGTCTCCCAGCTGATTATCGTCTAGGTCCAAAAATATTTTTCGACAGCCTTGCCAAAGCGCTCCATTTACGGGAGCGCGAGGATCGTGACGAGACAATGTCGAGGACAGGCTGCAAAGTTGCATCGTGGCATTGCCTCCTGGTACGAGGCGATTCAATGCCAAGATCGACGAATCGGTTCGCGACTGGTTTAAGCGGGAATGCCTCGGCCGATCCAAATACAGCCGGCGATTTTCGGCTAACCGATGCGACGTGAATCGGTAATCGGTCCGGGGATTTTCGGCCAGCTCACGTCCATTCGCTCGACACGTTGTAACTTTCGTAAATCGTGTCAACTAACCCGGTAAAACAGTTACGTGACTCTGGCGATCGTATAAAGTACACGATGCCACTTTTACGGATCATTCGTGCGGATTTTTACGAACTGAAAATGAGGATTTCTATATGATTTCTTTTTATCTACGGTGGAATAAGTTCGTTTGTGCGAACTTGTCGAGGAATAAATTTATCAATAGAAAATATACGAATATTTATAAAATGAAATATATGAATATTTATAAAATAACTAACTCTGATTTTTCGTTCATACTGACATAACTAGTTTGCAATACTTTTATGAAAACACGGGCGGAAATTCTACATAAATAAAAACTCTTGTTAGTTCAATTAAATTAGATTTCTGGGAAGTTTTTATTCGCAATTCTATCATGCGTTTGAGACAAACGTTCTTTCCTGATACGATGTCGTTAATCGAAAAAATATTTCGTAGCTTTTCAACATAGATAAAACACTGGAATTACAGATCAATACTTTCTTCACTCTCGGATTTTGGAAATTATTCATTATTATTACTTATTGCTCGGTATGATTTAATTTATTTTTGTACGTCGTGTGTAGATTTTTGTTAATGTATCATTTATTTTAATAAAGATATTATCACACATCTACAACCTATTACACTTCTTATTTTAGGAGTTCAAGTAAGTAAATTTAATCATCAAGAGTTCATTTAATCGAGTACTGTTAAAAAAAAGAAATGAAACAGACTTCTACTGTATATGAAATCGCATAGAAATAATTCAAAGTTGAAGCATTATATTCGAATAATATATTTCGAAAATGAATTAAACAATATTTAGCAAGGTGCGTTAGTTTGATTGAACATAATCATAATAAAACGACTTCTCTTTAAATTCAATTACAGAAAATTTATGTCGTTTGCAAAAATGTATAAATATGCAAAATTTTTTTCTTACAGAAATATATTCTATATATTATATATATAATAATAGAATTGACAATTTTAATCGTTAACATTAATATATATTAATTTATCTGAGATTTTCTCAAAAATGAATATATTTCTCACAAGTTATTTATTAATATATTTCTAAGACGCAAAGAATACTAAAGAGAAAATAAAATGAACATATTTCTAATAATGAAAATTCCTATATTCCTAAAAATAAAAATATCTTACTTTTTGACAAATAATGTATTAACAGGGAACAAAGAATAAACTTGTTATGCAAGCACCGTTTTATTTACAAAGTCGCCGACGAATTGCATTCTAGTTAAAATGAATTACGTTATCGTGCAGTAGCTGATTGCTCAAATATAATTGCAAGATCACGTTGCTACCTCAGAGATCCACGTTCTCATTTAAGTATTAGGATTAAAAGCCACGTATTAACTATCGCAGTCGATAACAACGATATGTGTAAGGTCACGCAGAGAATGTTAAAATGTATGGTGTATTACATTAACCCTAATGAATTTTGACGTCACCGTTGCACGATTATTAACATTCGAGAAAAAAAAGAGTTGCTAAATACTCGAGTGAGTTAACAACGAGAGGCATCGAATCAACTTTAGTCATGAAATTGTAATTAGAGAGACGAATATGAAAAGCTCCAAAATTTATATAGTAAAATTTAAAATTTATATATTATATATATTATATATTATAATTAAAAATTCATATATTATATATATTATATATTATAATTTAAAATTCATATATTATATATATTATATATTACAATTCAAAATTTATATATTATATATATTATATATTATAATTTATATATTATGTATATTATATGTTATAAAGTTTATATATTATATATATTATATATTATAAAATTTATATATTACATATATTACATATTATGAAATTTATATATTCATATCGGAAATATAACAGAAGGAACACAAAAGTGTTTGATTAATGAAATTTTCGAATAAATTTCTTTTGCATTTGCAAATTTGTAAGAATGCAAATGTAACACCCTCGTGTTAATTTGATATGATTTTCTAGTAAATTTTGTTACACGTATAACTATAGAGCTGAGGTTCTATAATAATATCTATTTTTCTAACGTGCAGCATACATTTTTTTGACATTTTTAATAACAATGTATAGTAGTTTCTAGAGTACTTGACACTGACTTATAATTATTATCCGTTCAAATGCCTTTCCGAAGATGTGAGTAGGTATCCTTTGTTCTGAATGTAGTTGCAACAAACGATCATGACGTTAGACAAAACTAGAGAAGACAAGATCACGGTATGAAATTGAACACCTGTTCAATTATTGTTTAGAATAAGTCTCGTAGATCTTATCACACAATTGGATAGAAGCTTCATCTATTTGTTCTTAATAAAAGAATTTGCAAAGTTAATTTAACTTAATTTGTCATTTCATTGTAGGTGAATTGAATTTTTTATCGTTGTGTGAATTTGATTTGGGGGAAAAATTGGGCAAAATGAAGAATGATAAATTTAACCATTTGACGTGAATAAACATTGAGAAAAGAAATGATATATGATTTTGCTCTAAATAATAATTACAGAACTGCGGATTTTCGTGCATTTTTAAGAAACTTCAACATTTCAAAATTGTACAAAATATGAAAAAATATAAAATATAAAATATAAAATATATAGTATATAAAATATAAAATATGTAATATATGATATATAAAATATAAAATATGTAATATATGATATATAAAATATAAAATATGTAATATATAATATATAAAATATAAAATATGTAGTATATAATATATAAAATATAAAATATGTAACATATAATATATAAAATATAAAATATGTAATGTATAATATATAAAATATAAAATATATCCAAAGTATAATGCTCTTCATAATATTTGATACATAAAGCAGTTTTCCACTGTAGCTTTTATTTTTTTTTGATAAATTTACAGTTTAATTAATACAGGAATTCTGCATGAATTCACAAGAATCCGCAGTCTATTAATTATCTAATATTGTATAAAGAAAAGAAACATGTTTAAAAAAAAACATAAATAATAATTCAATTTCAAAAGATTGTAAATTCTGATTGATAAACTGAAACAAAATATGAAATAAATTATGAACCAGGCCTGAATTATGATAAATTATGAAAATAACAATTACCACGATAGAATATTAGCACAACAGAATGTCCGAATAATAGGGCCTTCGGAACAATAATATTATTCGAATATTCAAATAACGGGATTTCAGATAGAAGGCTCTACCGTACTAATCTCGTTTAGTAGCCACTCATTAACAGTTAATCTGTATTTCGTTACATACACTATATGTGTATGTAACGATATTTGAAACACATACTCGCGAGGTTTACACCAGGTTTAAATCCATGTTCACTCGAGAAATGGGAAGACAACAGGTATTTAACGAACTTCAAATCCTTTTGTTTGTAGAGAAACTATCTTGTAGCCGGCAAAATAGAAACACCATAATATTCACTGACGATATAACACTTGTTGTCAATTTCTGTATTATCCAAGATCACTCGCGGCACGATATTTCTAGAAATGACGGTTTATCGAAATCGTTAACACGTTGATCGTTGCCTATGGGAGGAAATATTTAGTTTTTGAACGATACTGCGTCACATTATAAAAATACGAAAGCACAGTTTTCTTTGTACGTTATAACGTTAATTGTTCGTGAATTTTTTTTAAATTATTATTATTTTGATTATTCTGAAACATTTGCATCTACTACGGTACCAGAGAATATCATATTTAGAATTTATTCTAGAATATTATTATCATCAGAACAGTTAATCAAAGTAATCAAAATGAACAATAACAAATTTCTTCGTGTAATACGTATAAACAAACAGTGGTGCCCTTTATTGTCCTATATTGTCAGAGTTTATTTATTCATTTAAAATTGGAACTATCATTATGAACGAACGACAAATACATCATAATTTTTCGTCGGAATTTTGTAAATTTATAACAGAGATGCACTTTCGATCAATTTTTCCTCTGCGTTTCTCGCGATATTACACCGACGAACGAAAGAAAACTAATAATCCACTAAATACCTGTTAATCTACCAAATTTACTGCCATACTGACGACATATATATATATATATCAGTCCATTCTAAAGTATCTTTTGCTCAACACTGGTCTGTTCTCAACTATATTAATTTATTCCAAAGTACATTCCCAACAACGTAAATCTATTTTCTCGCGTGTCGCTCATCTCTTCAAACTCTGTCTTTCATTCACCGCTGCAAACTCAATTCCATACTAACTTTCCGGTAATTTCAAACATTCTTAAGGATAAAAGGACACTCGTGCCGTTAAACCAAGAAGAGAAACGCCTACTCACCTACTTCGTACGTGGAGCACCAACTCTCAATTCGTCCTCTTCAATTCGTGGAGGACCTCCTCATCTCGCGACGACGATGTCGATTTCCAAACGACGACGAGACTCGATTTCTTGCGCGGGCCGCGAGAATGTACGAAAGTGAGACGCGAGAAACAACCCGGCGACGTGATTCAGGAACTATTCTGGAAATCGTTTGCCGATCGTGGCACGTTCTCGAGAGGGAGTAAGTCCTGAGGACGCGGATGGCTCCTACTTATAAAGAGTTGGCCAAGTCTTGGCTCTCCAATTGGCTTCCACGTGTGTGTGTTCAACGTTCTACGTGAGTCGGTACCCCCTGCACGTGCGTGCGTATGCGTGTTCGCGCGTGTACACAGAAGAAGGAATCGTGGCTACGTTCGACGTGGAAGGGGGCACAAACCGTGTCCCGATCGTTATACGCTCGATGCTGTTGTTACACATTACACGAGGCAAACACGTCGAATCCAAGCACCAGGGCCGCCTCTTCCTCGACGAAATTCCCTCGTTCTCATGCTGGATTCGTTGCTCGACGAAATTTTAAACGGCAACGATGACGAACCGTTCGGCACATTCAACCGGCAGAATTTCCCTCTCGGGCAGCGCTGTTTTTCACGCTCGGAGTAAGAACGCGACACTTTGAAGTCTCTCGTTCGCAAAATCTGTTCGTGTGAAATATTGGTTACAGATCGGTTACAGACGAACTCTTTTGAGACAAACAGATCGTAGCGATTGCTAGGCTGCAGATTTTTGGGGAGATTTAAAGATGTAAAATTGCACAGAATGCTAATTGTAATATGAAAAGATATATAGTATAAATATATAATACAAAAATATTAATAATAATAATATATAATAATATGTATAACATGAAAATATTAATTATATATATATATATATAAATATAATATATATTATATATATTATTATAATTATTATTTAATTATTATTAATATTATATAAATATATTATATATATATTATTATAATTATTATTTAATTATTATTAATATTATAATTTAATTATTATTAATATTAATATTATTTAATTATTATTAATATTATATAAATATATATTATATATTATATTATATTATATATATTATATATTATATTATATATATTATATTATTATAATTATTATTTAATTATTAATATTATATAAATATATATTATATATATTAATATTATATAAATATATATTATATATATTAATATTATATTACTATATATATATTAATATAATATATATAAAATATGAAAAAATATTCAAAGTATGATGCTTTTTATAATGTTTTTGATATGTAAAACAATTTTTTGTCCAAGCTCTGTTTTTCTAATTATACTTATATTAAATGTATATTGTATTTTGCACAAAAATCCGCAATCTAGCGATTACGTTAGACATCACGAACAAAGTTTTTTTTTTCATAGATTAAACGTAATCTCGTTTGTTAAATTTTTACGTTTCTGCGACCAGCGACTGATAACGTGGTGAATTTCGATGAAAATAAAGCTGATTCACCGGAAAAGTTTGAACTCTGTAATCTTGTAAAGTTTGTTTCTTTAACAAAGATTGAAAATCGTTTCACGGAAAGGAGATTCGAAAGTATTAATTGAGATATTCATACGAGGTAATCACAGTTCATACACTTGACGTGTAATAGCGTCGAATGAAATCTGTTTCGTACGATTCTGTGGAAATCGATATTAATAGACATTAACAGATAAACCGATACTTTGTTCGACATTCATCGTGTTTGCGATAAGAACTTTTATCTTTTTATCTTTCTGTCATTCAATTGTTTACGATAAACTTCTCGAAACTACTACTTGCTTGTATGAATTGCAGCTATTGAGAAAAAAATTCATTCTGATTCAACTATGCTTTTAATGATTTTGCAACAAATTTCTATGAACTGTAGATGTTGCAAACTGCACTTTAACTTTCTTTTACGAATTGTTAAAAGCGGATCTATTTTGATTCAAGATTATTTTCATTAATTGTTCAACAAAATATTACGTTCTCGTTCGATTATACTTTGTTCTACGTGTTTATGATAAACGAGTGCCATACTGGTCGAAACGACTAATTATTACAATAAACCGTGTTATTGTAAACGAAGAGAAGAAATTCTACAAACTTGGTAGATTGGCGTATGATACTATAATGAAAATTAATTTCTGCGATAATTATTAAAAATTATACTTAAAAATTTCGAGCAAAGTTTCAAAAGAAATAACGACTTCTTTATGTAAATAAATACTCTGTCCGCAATATTATCAATTTGTATTATTTAAAATTTTAGTTGACTATATCTAACAACAGAGGTTGTAATCGTAATATTTTTGTTTCTCAGAAAAATGCACGTGAAAGCTGATTCTGTCCAAAAACAAAGTAAACGTTCCAGATTTTCGGCCAGGCACATCTGTCAAAGTTTAAACAGAGAAAGAAGGGGAATCGAAGTAACGTGCAAAAAATATACAAAATATCTAAACTGCAGTACTTTTCTAAATTTTTTTCTTTTTTCTTTCCAAATTCTCTTTCCTGGAGATCATCTTATCTCCGTTATGTTTACATCTCAAGAACAATCCAACGAATAATTACCACGTTTTAACAATTGGCTCGCCAAGTATGATAATTAATTCCAAGAATCGCCGAGCTTCTTTTCTTGTAAGAGCGACGAAATATCGGAAATCGAGGAATGGTGATAAATTTACGACAAGATGGCACGAATAACAATCGTAATTGTTCTGTTTGCTTCCAGAAATCCCGTCCATCAATTTTGACAATATTTTAAATAAACAGGATATAAACCTGTAATCCTCGTTGAGATTCCCCCGTGTTGTCATGTTCTCGTTCCTAACGTTCCGAGAGTTATCACCTCCCGCTGGGTAAGTCGTGTTCGCGGTGATAAGCGATGTGAAACGAAATCTCGTCGTAAATCAGTGGCGACAAGGAGCAGCGTCTGTCTGATCGTTGCAAATCATGCTTGGTATGGTACGTCCTTGCTGGTTTTGCATCACGTTGATGCACCTCTTTCTTTTCCACATTACCGCGTATGCACGTTTACTTTTACGCGCGACCGCTCGGCAACTGGTTTCTGCTATTAATAACACAATCGACACACGATCTGAACGAAAAGAACAATCGATCTCAGCCAAATATTGCCTCGAAAACGATCGTTTTGCTCCTGCGTTCGCTTGAAGGAACGAGGAACCAGCTTCGTTCAGAGAATTATGTTTTGACATGCCGTTTTAGTTCGTCAAAGTCGTAATTGACGTTCATAAAATGAAGATTATCTGATTCGGTAATGGAGTCAGACTGTAATTTTATATTTTTATGAAGATTTATTCACTAAATATTGCAAGGAGTATTTTTTAAAGTGTTGCTTTAAACATTCTATTCCATATTAATGGTATTATGTGAGTGTTTCATGGATACATAAAAATTCCAGCAGTCTAGTGATTCTCTAAGAACAATAAATAAATAAATGCAAGAATAGTAAATAAAATATTAGCAAGATGTTAGATATAACGTTTGTGGACGATAAAAGGATTTTTTTGGGAAAAAGGAAATTTGTGGATACAACCAATACACTAAATCTTCAATATTATCTTGTAGAACAATTCTGAATGTTATAATAATTGCGAATTGATAATTCGATAGTCCTATTCTATAGTTGTCATAAACAAAATATATGAAACGAAAAAATGGACGTTCCTCATTCTTGAAATGTGAATACGATAAAAAAAGATTTATGAATTGTTAATACATAATAACATTTAAAAAATATTTATCATTCACGAAACTAAAAATTGATACGATTGGATAAAAAGTAGAAAGTGTCCTAAGACTTTCAAGTATATACAGTGACATAAAATGGATACGTTCTAATGTAATACTGATTCACTCTTCGAAAGAATTTAATACAAAGATTAGAAACGTAGAATTGTGTTGCTTTAAAAATTATTGATTAGAAGAAGATAAAACTTGTCTGTAGTTGCCAGATCCACCAATCAATCAAGAAGATTGAAGTTTAACAAATAAATTAAAAATTTCATCGATTCCACATCTAATAGGATTCTGGAATTACATAAAGAAATTAAAAGTCGCGTGAAAACAGGGACTGTTTTGTGTTATTATCTTCCAATTTCCTTATTTTCTCGTAAAATCGAACAAACAGATCGTTAAACAGTCAGTATCACAGAGTCAGTTCCAAACTCAACGGAAGCCAGAGTTTATTTCTGTTTGTTGATCTCATCGAACATGATATTTCATTCGTCAAAGTTGGATCTGATAACGACGAAAAATTATAAAACACGAGGTAAATTAATTTTCTTGTTTCTTCACGTGGAAAGCTTTTTCTTTCGAGTTTCTTCGAAAATATTTGATTCGTTAACTCCTTTTAACTTCGGTAATGTTACGCCAGATACGTCAGATTTTTATTTTGTACAAATTTATTTGGGGGATCGTCAGAAATTACAGTAGGCATAATATATGTGCATACATTTTAATTTATGGCTGTATCATCATATCTGGGACGTTGGCTGAAAAAATGATCATATTCTTTCATACGAAAATTTTATGTCCTATTCGAAATACTATTTTATTTGAATTGTAAAGAATCCATTATTTAAAATAGTATTTAAAATATTTTCTCTATAAATATTACCCAGCTCTGACTATGGGAACTATTCTATTTTTATGCTTTATGTTATAAAATAAAAAATATTATATTTCATGATTCAGATTCATGCTTTAACTGTACAGTATCCAAATAAAATATTTTATTTACTGAATTTCATGTCCTATTCGAAATACTACTTTATTTGAATTGTAAAGAATCCATTATTTAAAATAGTATTTAAAATATTTTCTCTATAAATATTACCCAGCTCTGACTATGGGAAATATTCTATTTTTATGCTTTATGTTATTAAAATAAAAAATATTATATTTTATGTTTCAGATTATCAAAATAAAATATTTATTTTCATGCTTTAGCTGCACAGTATCCAAATAAAATATTTTATTTACTGAATTTCATGTCCTATTCGAAATACTACTTTATTTGAATTGTAAAGAATCCATTATTTAAAATAGTATTTAAAATATTTTCT